>NC_040037.1:40023868-40253782 GCF_003713205.1 Coffea eugenioides
CTTAATGTTATCAGGAACTGGCCAGGACAACATTGCCTCTACCTTTGCAGGGTTAGCAGAAACATCTTTAGCAGTAACTACATGTCCTAAATAATCAATTTTATCTTGACCAAAGGAACATTTAGACATCTTAGCATGTAATGAATGGGTTCTCAAGGTGTTAAGGACAAGGGATAGGTGTTTAAGATGGCTATCCAGGTTTGAGCTGTAAACAAGAATGTCATCAAAAAGGTTCAAATATGGAATTCATTAAGGCTTGAAATGTAGCAGGAGCATTTGTGAGGCCAAAAGGCATCACTAGGTATTCATAAAGGCTAGAGTGAGTTCTAAAGGCTGTTTTAGGGACATCAGAGGGGTTCATACGAATTTGATGGTAACCTGACCTTAGATCTATTTTAGAAAATATTTTTGCATTATGTAATTCATCAAGCAGGTCATCAATGATAGGAATGGAAAATTTATCTTTGATGGTAAGGTTGTTGAGCTGCCTATAATTAATGCACAACCTCCAGCTTCTATCCTTTTTTTTAACCAGGAGAGCTGGGGATGCAAAGGGGCTGTGGCTAGGTTGTATGATACCAGATTGCAACAGGTCTTTGACCTGTCTTTCTATTTTTGATTTCTGCATGTGGGGATATTTGTAGGGATTGATTTTGAAGGGTTTGGCATCAGGTATGTGAGGTATTTGGTGGTCTAATTCTCTGATAGGGGGTAAGGATATAGGTTCCTTAAAGATGTCCTGATATTGGTCAAGCAATTGAGTAAGTGATTTTGGTACAGGAGTTACCTGACTGTTCTGTACTCTGATCATGCAAGAGTGTTGCAAAGAAGTCATGACTTTATTCCTGATATACCTCTGTTCTGCTGTCCCTTGCGTCATCCTCACCTTGGCAGTGTGTGAATCACCTTGTAGCAACACAATTTCACCTTCCTTATCAAAGGACAATGTCAGCTCCTTAAGATCAAAAGTCATTGGACTGTAATGTTTCATCCAATCCATCCCAAGGATTAAGTCATATGGCTCTAAGTCCAACACATATACATTCTGAGTGAAGTGGTGTCCCTGCATTTCCCATTTCATATTTGGAATCCACTGATTTCATGTTAACTGCTTTCCATCAGCTATCCTCACCTTGAAGGGCTTATGATTCTGCACAGAATTAGGATGTAATTGACCAATGGCTGATCTAATAAAACAGTTGGTGCTCCCTCCCATCTGGCAGAATGGATAAATCGTGCCCCCTATAGTGCCCTATCATCTTAATGGTATTAGAAGACATGTGTCCTGAGACTGAGTGTAGTGAGAAGGCTACATCCTTGCTAGACTTATTCCCTAGATACTCAATGATTTCCCTTTCTTCCTCATCTACTTCAGTGTCAAACATTCCTTCCTCATTTGCTAGTACTAAATGTATCCCTCTATTCTGACAGCTATGTCCAGGGGAAAATTTTTCCCCACACCTGAAGCACATGTTGTGATCCTTCTTGTACTGAAATTCTGTGGAGGAGATTCTCTTATAACCTTGAGAAGAATCCTTCTTAATACTGTTCTCAAACACCTGATTGCAGGTTTCTTATGGCTCAGGTCATTAGGGCGGGTATGTTTACTTCCAGCAGAAATTAGTGGAGGTACCTTCATTGGCGCTTTATTCTGCTTTAAGATGATGCTCAAATACTGCTCTTGCCATCTAGCCTTTTCGAATGCTACCTGTATGGTCTGGGGCATGTGCATTTTCACAGCAGCCTTGATCTCCTCCTTCAGCCCACTCAGGAAGCTAGAAACATAATACGATTCAGAGAGGAGGGGTAGTTTTACCATGACAGCAGCTCTTAATTCTTCAAACTTCTCCTGATATGCTATAACTGATGAATTCTGGTACAACTTGTTGAACTCCTCTACCACATCTTCTCCCCCTAGATCCCCAAATCTTCTACAAAGTTCTGAGCCAAAGTCCCCTCATTGCACCACTCCTTTATCCTTCTTAAAGCTTTGATACCAGAGATCAGCCTTGCCTTCCAAATACAGTTCAGCCACATCCATCTGCTGTCCTTCTGGAATCTGATATAGCTGAAAAAACTTCTCACATTTCCTGATCTATTCTCGTGGATTAGATCCTCCAAAGCCGGGAAATTCTAGTTTGGGAACTCCTATTGGGAAACGACTCTTATTCGCCAGAAAAGGATTGCTTCCTTCAGGACTTTTCCTAAGTATTTGATTAGGAGGTCGCTCAGATGAGTTAGGAGGTTGGCCTAGAATTCCCTTTTCCCCTTGTAAGTTCCTCATGAGGGTATTGAACTGAGCATTCATCATGACCATGAAATTCTTCATTTCTTCCTTTAATTCAACACTGTTTGCTTCCACCAGAGCCTTCATATCCACGTAGTTAGGCTCCATCTTTCCTCCAAAACTTGACGTTCGATTGAACTGGAATCGAGGATAGCTTGGATCCTTGCATCATGTGTCTTCAGTATTTCCTCAAATCCCTTCATTCTGGTGTCTTCCGCCATTGTTGCTTAGACTGGAGTTTGCAAATCCGAGGACGCAAGCTCTGATACCAAATGTAATGGTTGGGAATTTGATGGTTCAGCTAAGGAACAGAAAATATAGAAAGAAAAGGAATAGAGAGAAAGGAATGAGAGAAAGAGGGAGAGCAGAATGAATGAAAATAGGCGGGAAGTTGTAATCTTTTGAGATCAGAATTTGCATGCCTTCCTTACATCAGTATTGGACTATTAATAGAAGTTCCCTCCAACTAACTAACTGTAACCAACTTTCTGCAAGTTGTTGCCGTTATAACAAATCCAACAAAACAATATTTGGCTAACAGAATTTGGCTAACTATTTTGTCTTATTTCCTGTGGAATCATTACACCATTGTCTCCTGCTGAAATCGATGTGTATTAGTAGTTACTAATTCCATTATTTCTTCAAGGGACATATCTGATATGGATGATATTTGTTGCTGTTGATATTGATGTTGAAAACCTGTTGACCCTTTTGTATAATTCAAGTTGGAATTATTCCATCATTGTTGATCGTACCCATTTGATTAAGGGTCACACCATGTTTAAGATTAGGGTGAAAAATCTCCAAATTTATTGATTGAGGCATTCAGGTAATCTTAAAATTCAAGGCACATACCGGTTGAATGATCCGTGGTATAACAAATTTCACAGGTTGCAACAGCCATTTTTTCTATAAGAAAACTCAGTGAATCTGAATGTTTATCATCAGAAAAAGCACAAGCTCATTACCTTTCATAGGAATAAAATCCAGTCTATCACCAAAATATTGAATGGTAATAGCCATAAACTAGGGAACAAATGATAATACGAGGAAAATAAAAATAAAAATAAAAATAAAATGAATTTAGAAAGAAACAAATTAATCAGACACCAATCCCCGACAACGGCACCAAAAATTTGATAGATGTCGAGCCTGTGCAATAATAAAAACCTACTCGAGAAAAATATAAATTTTGTATATAGTGGTGAGTAGGGTCGAATTCACAGGAATTAGAGATAATTCGTTTCTTTTAGAATCGAGAGTAAGGGGGTTTTGGAAAATACGAAAATAACTAATTAACTAACTGATAAAATAACTAATGGAAATAAATAGAAATTAAATTAATAATAAATACGACTCTAGGTAAAGGTATAACTTTTCAGACACGGTCCATCAACTGATCATCGATACAAAGATAATTCAATTACTCATTAATAGATTGGTAATAGTCATTAACAAACTCTGTTAACCAACTTTTTCTTACTTTATCGATAGCTAAGGTATGACCGTTAGCTATTTCTCTAACCAAGAAATAACCCTAGGTACGACCGTAGGATTTAATTCCTCAATTGCATTAAGAATTAGAAAAGTCTAACTCTAACCAACAAACACATTGCGAGGGTTTATTTAAATTAGATCATACGTTCCCCTAACGTGTGGAAATGCTAGTCGCCACTGGTATTAATCGATTCAACAATTACGGATTCAATCAATTAATCTGACAGTAGATTATTAGGTTAATTCAAATATCAGACCCTTGACATTCAAATAACACAACAATCATAAAAAGTTAAACTAGAAAACGTACAAATACCAATGAATAAAAAGAATAAATAAAATTAATTCGATCTCATAGATGTTTGGAACCGAATTTTCAAATTGACCTTCGATTAGAAAACAAGAATTTAGTTCTTCATTGTTGAGAAATTCCCAACGAATTGCTGTGAAAGAAAGCCCCCAACATGCGGCCAACCAAAACAAAGATAAAAACCTAATCTAAGTGATTAGTCCCCTCACTATTGCCTCCCCTTTCTCTACTAATACTAGTAGTTCTCGCTTGTATTCACTACCCGAAGAAAGGAAAAACAATAAAAATAGAATTCTACTTGAAAAAGGAAAACTCTCAAGATAATGCTAATTGTTTCATAATAAAACATCTAATAAAAAGTGATAATTTCCTAATCTTCACCCAATACTCCACTTAGACTCCATCTTAAATTGGGAAATTTGCGCTTGACAATCAACTCTTAAGAAAATAACCCCTTTTTTAGCACCTTTTACTCCAACGCCCTACAATTAACATAAAACACCAAATATAAGTAGAATCTAATAATTAAAACAAGATTTGGCAAGAATACAGGAGAAATTAATCATATATTTAATAACAAATTCGACCTATCACCAATTCACATATGCAAGTTGGATATGCTTGATATTGATTGACTTCACAATCTCGCGATAATTACAAAGAAGAAGGAGTAAACCAGAATTCCCATACATGAGCTCTTTAAGGATGCAGAAGTCGTTTCACAACAATGCCTTTTACCTACTGTAGAGTTGTATATACTTTCCTATCTTGTGTATTCAGCCGAGATGAAGGAAATAATTGACGACAAATCATTCAGGTGGTTTTTTTTTTTTTTTTAAATGCGACTATCAGCCACGTAAACTGATCTTTGCAACTTAAGCACCCTCTTTGAATTTCTTAGGTTAGAAACGGAATACGGAAATGGAAGACTAGAGACCAAGCATGTGCAAGAACACGACTTTCATTGTTTTAGCGTAGTATTATATTGCTTTCACTGACTTTATAGTTGATACCAAGCATTGATTAGCTGTTGAGGAGTGACCAAGTATTAGCATGAAATGACGACCCTTCCCTGGTTAATTCACTATCAGCCATGTGAATTGATGTTTGCTACTCAACCACCGTCCTTGGATTTTTTATTTGAAATGGAAACCAAGACCTGAATCCAGACCAAGCATGTGCAGCAGAACAACTTTGATTATGTTACTCGACTTGATTTGCAGTTGAGAATTGAACAATTGTTAGCATGAAATAAGTCTTCCTTGGTTAAAACCTTCAGTGGGGTTAAGATTCCAATATAAACTACCTATTTTACGTAACCATCAGCCATGTGAACTGATGTTTGCAACTACGGGTGTTCACACTTCAGAAAAAACTGAGTAACGGGCTGACCCAATTTAGATCGAAAACTAGATATCGGAAAAACAGAATTTTGGAAAACCGATTAAGATTCAATTTCAAATTTTGGTAAAATAGTCTTGGAATGGATATTGAAATTCGATTTTCAACTTCCAGATTATCGATCGAATTATCAAATTTCATATTTTTATCATATTACATATCAATGTATTAGTCAAGAATGCTATGAATTATAATTTATGCTTGTAAATAAAAATGGGACCTTAAAAGCATATTAATTAATAGATTAATAACTTTTATATTGTTAATTACATATTAAATATACTTAACTAATCTATATTAGAAAACCAATCTTAAAAATTTGGGTAATTATCACTTTACCCCCTTAAACTATATCACCACTATCACTTTACCCCCTAACGTTATCTTTTCATCACTTCACCTCATAAGTAATTCAATTCAACATGTTAAGAAATTTTGGACAAAATTACCCTTTTATTCTATAGCATCACTACACTGTTATTATTATTACTTTATTCCTTTAAATTATAGTGATATAATCGATTAAATTCCTAACATTATTTTCTTGGCATTTTACTTCATCGTTAATTTAACTACTACGGTCAAAATTTTTTAAATATATTTACCCTTATATATATAATTAAAAATAAAAAATTTAGAATGATTATTCTTCTTTTTTTTCATTTTAAGAGATCCAAAAATATAAAAAGAAAAGGGTTTTCTCAAATTTCTTTTTTCACACTTATTAATACTAGGAAAAAAAAAAGAGATAGGAAAGAAGGAGACAAAAATTAAATTTTGCAAAGAAAAAAAAAGTCTAATATCATCGTATTAATTTAAAGTTGTTGGGAATTAGGATTGAAATTTGGTGGTAAACAGTAAAGTGAAATAATTTTAAAATAATAAAAGTATATAATTCTTTCTTATTTGTATTTTCTAAAAAAAGAATTGAACTCTCTCTCTCTCTCTCTCTCTATCTCTCTCTCCCCCTCTCCCTCCCCCTCCCGATCTTTCTATTTTTTTATTATTAATAAGATTGCCAAGAAGAAAGAAATTAATACTTTGATTTTTTTTCTTGATACTAAAGAGGAGAAGAGGCATTCTAAATTTTTTGTTATTTTTATTATACAAGAAGAGGGTACTTTTTTCTAAAGTTTTATAACTAGCTAAGTTGGTTTAATGGTAGGATAAATTACCTAAAAAATAACTCTATGGGGTAAATTGATAATGAAACTATATTTTATGGGGGTAAAATGATAATAACTTTAAATGCTAAACTTGTCTTTTTACTTTAATTAACAAACTCCGTTAAGTTTGATTGTTAGTCTTGAGAGTAAAGTGACTAAAAAATAACGTTAAATAAGAAATTGATAGTAACACCAACGTTAAGGGGGTGAAATGATAATTACCCTAAAACTTTTGATATTTTACCTAGATACTGACTATTCAGCTGAAATCCAGTGACCAAATAAAAGTTTGGCTGGTGATTGGATATTCACATTGTTGAAAAAAAAATTTAAAAATTATTTTTGCCGAATTACTATTTACCGGCCCACAAATACCCCTATTTGCAACTCAGCCACTCTATTTGGATTTCACGATTTGAAATAATAACCAAGACTTGAGACCAGGCCAGGCATGTGCAACAACACGACTTTCGCTATTTTACTCAAGCATTATAATGATGATCCAATGCATTGATTAGCAAATGAAAATTGAACAATTATTAGCATGAAATAAGCCTTCCCAATATAAACCTTTGATGGGGCTAAGAACCCAATATAAACCAACTATTTTACGTACTTTTCTATCATACTCCCTCCGTCCCACTTTGATAGTCCCGTTTTCCTTTTTCGTCTGTCCTAAATTGTAGTCCACTTTCCAATTGAAAAATGTAATTGTATTTTAATTTTCCTAAAATGCCCTTATTCAATGTAAGTTGTTGTTACTATAAACCTATCCCATTTAATGAGAGTTGATTCTTTTTTTACCATCAATTCAAGTTCCCATAAAGTTGTACTCTATTTAATGTGAGGGTATTTTAGGAAAATAGCAATCTAAATTTACTTTTCCAACAAAGTTAACTACTTTTTCTTAAATTGTGTGAAAAAAGAAATGGGACTATCAAAGTGGGACGGAGGGAGTATCATATAGTGATACTTTCATAAACCTTCCCTACAGTTTCGGACAATTTCACTCAAATCCCCTAAAGTTTTACAAATTACATGGATCTCCCTTCGTCCAATGAGATAACTAAATTATCCTCCACTTAATAGTTAATTCATAAAATGACATATAAATCAGGTTTAAGGAAAAAGACAAAAGAAAAACCTTATTACCATGTCCTCTTTGCCACGGAAATGGGTCTTACAAGTTTCATTTCAACAAGTTCGCGGCTAAGATTAAAAAGCAGATGGCGGACAGCTAAGATGGTTTATGTTTCCAAATGGAAGACTAGAGACCAAGCATGTTTTCTTACAAGTTTTACTATTCTTTTAATCTTTTTTGTCTATTTAACTCTTACATTTTATTTTAGATTTCAAAGGTACCCTAAATGTATGCAATATTAGTTTTTGTGTTATTTCACCTTTTAAAAATTGTCGTTTAGCTCTACATTGTTTAAGATTCCAAAATTTCATACTAAGTTTTATGTTTCTATCTAAAAACCATTATTAAAATTAAACTATCTACATTGTACCTCAATTTTTACATAACAATTCAATTTTTTTTCATAACTTCATAAGTTTTTTTTTTCGTAATATTATTACCATTTCTTATGTTTATCATAGATAGTTCTTTTTGAGTATTTGATGGTCTTTATGATAATAAAAATAACAAAATAATTATTTATGACATCTTTATTATGTCATAGATTAATAATGGCTCAATTACGATTAGTCTATCTAATAAGATTTTTTATTCAATGAACAAGTTGGGTTTTAAAACCTTGATATAAGTTGAATATTCAACATTCCAACTATTGCATGTGCCTTATTTATGAGCAGTAAAGTAAAAAGAATCTAATAATATGTTTACAAGTTCCAAACTTGACTATTTTTGTGCCATGTATACGTGTTCACTTATGCTACTGGCATGTACTAATATGTAACAACCCATGTTTATGTTTCCAAATGGATTATGCATGTGATATTTTGTGACAAACTATTGCAAACTGTATAATATAAGCCTTGTTTGGCAAGCAAGTTTTTGGCTAAATTTGTCTGCTATAAGTTTTTTAACAACTTTAGATACAGTAACCTTAAAAAACTTCTCAAAGTTTTTAACTATACACTTCAAACTATTCAAAAATTTATACACTTCAAAAAATTTTTCTACAATTTCTACATTAAATTACAGTAAAGTTTTAGACAAACATATAAAAAACTCACTTGCCAAATGGGGTCATAGTATAGCTACATGATCCAACAAGGGAAGTTGTTGCTGCTTGTTGAATGCACGAGCTCAATCCACATTTCCTATATATATTCCTTGTACATAGAAAATTCAAGATTGTTTATGTCAAGAAGAAAGAGTGGGGGAAATAGACCTACGATCGATCGAGTTTTATATTTATGGACTAAAGTGTTAGCAGGTGTATTAAGTTTTAATAGGTTATCTTTCCATGATATGTTATTTAAACCAATGTTGATGATTTAAGTGTATATTGAATAAAATATTGGTGTCCCTATGTTATTGAATAAATTATAAGTTTTAAATTTTAATAACGTTTGCAAGTTATGATCAAGGTACCTTGTATTTATAGAAATAAGGTCTCACAAAAGCAATTTATCACGTCTTGAATTTTAAAAAGCATGTTACTTGGTTAGGCACTTGAACAATTAGTTGACTAATTTGTTGATATTGTTTGAGAATAAGTAATGATTTTAGTGTGACGCAGTTGATAAGAACTAATTTTGTGATCTTTTTGAAGATGCTTCATATTCTTTTGGAATCAGTTTGTGAAGTTAAATACTATAAATTGCTCATTTTGTTCTCTAATTTGTACCTTGAATTAATAGATGAATTAGTTATGATTTTGTCATTTTACTTTCAAAATCTCTTTGCTTTTGTAGGAAAAACGATCAAGCTCAATTGGAAGTGAAATGATGAACTAACAAAGTAAGGATTAGAAGTTTGAGAAGTCACAACAATGTTTGAAGAGGTGGTGCAACTCAAGGATGAAGAATGGAAAGTTACAAACAAAAAAAATAAAAAACAAGAAGAAGAAGAAGAAACCCTTGGGGGTTTCTTAACTGATTTTGAAGGGATTATAGACAGAATGTTCATTTTGAAGAGAAAAGTAGAGAATAACATGCCCTGCATGATTCCTGGAAGAATCCCTCGAAGGATTCTTCAGAATCCCCCAACGGTTTCGCACAAACTCTTATGGTGTTGGTGATGGCTGCAAGTTGCTAACTTACTTGACTTTTGTTTCTTCTACATTCTTAACAAGGAAATAAAGGGACTAAATGCAGCTGTATTGAGGCGTTTTAGGAGCTTCTCTTTTTGACCTTTTGGCTCCAAAAATGCAAGACCAAGAATATATAGTACCTAGTTCTTCTAATTTTGTGAAGTTTTGAGTTCTTTTCTTAGTTTTAATTAGTTTAAGAGAAGTGAAAGAGTTTGGAGAAGAAGAAGAAGAACCAAAGGGCTGCATCTTGCCATTGCAGGTAAGACCAAAGTCCTTACTAAGTGTAACTCTCTTTATTTTTTCTTGTTTTAGTGTAAAATAATGTAGTGTTGTGTTTATCCATTTTTGTATTGGCTCAACAAGGAGACCAAGGCAGATGAAGAAGCGGAAGATCAAGAAGCTCTAGTGACAAGGGTTATCCTCTCTCCACCACTTTATCTTTGTATTGAACTATCTTGCATATTAGTTTGTGATATTGAGTTAAAGTTCAAGCCTTGGGTATTTGGTTAGACTTTCTATGATTGTTTGAGGTTGATTTCTTGACTAATTGATACTTTGATCTTGATTGAGTTATTTAGCACTTTGGCTCTTATAATCATGAGTAGCTGGCCATTGATTGTGATCATCTCAAGGTGTTCGATTTGCAATAAGGATTGAAATTTGACACTAGTTTATGAGAGTATTAAATCTAAGGAGTACCCTCATAAAAGTAGAGGTGCACCATCAGGGGCGGATTTAAAGTGGGGGCATTGGGGGCACGGGCCCCTACTGCCCCCCTTAAATTCCTATTACATATATACAATTTTAACATAATTTTAAATGTGCCCCCAGAATTTTTTTTAGAAAAAATATGAAAGAATGGGTCACAAAATTTATATTATTCACTTTCCTCCTCTAGTTCCCATTTTCCCACCAACAGGGCCAAGTACCAATTATATCAGTCATTCCTTTTGGTCCCCACTTCCCAAGTTCCCTTTACTCCTGTGGTCCCCCACTGCCCTTCACAACCGGCTCCTCTTCTTCCACACCCAAGCCAACTACTTTTTCTTTTTATCACTTCATCCAATTATCATTTACTTCCTTTGTCCCCACTCCCCAATTTCCCTTTCCTCATCTGACTCTCGGTTGTCCCCATTCCCCAACATACATACGAGAGCCATTTTTTTCCACAACCAAAGCTTGTTACTCTTTCTTTTGATCATTTCATCCTATTTAGAGATTGCACCAGAATCAATTGATCTTCTAGTACTTGGGTCCGCCACATTTTGCAGCTCTTTTCACCAACTTTAGGAGACCATCAAAATCAAGTTCTAAACAATTACTTCTTATTATTATTATTTTAAATTTGTTTGCAAATATATTTCTAAAGCATGAGACTATTACTGTATTAAAGAAATTTGAAAATTGATTAGTTAATGTAATAACTAATAAATGGGTTATTTGATAAATATTTTAACTTGTGAAAAGGTGATTTTATGCATGAGACTTTTTTTTTGCTTAAAAAATTAGAAAAAGAGTAGATAAAAAATTTTAGTGTTATTTTTGCCCCCACTAAGATTTTTTTCTGGCTCCGCCCCTATGCACCATTGTAGTTTTTGTAACTTTGTTTCATTAATTTCAGAAAAGTAAATGAACTTGTAATTGATTTCATAACAATGAAAGTAGGTATAGATTAGTTATAAGTATAGTTGGTATAATAACGAAAGTGGGTATTGTGAATATTAGGAAAGTATGCCATAACTTAGCTAAGGTTTTGATACTTATCTAGTTAGGGAGTTATACTATCATGAGTAGATAGGTATTCCAATACCTAGAAAGCTTTCATTTGTGTTTGTCTATCCATTTGCAGCTTAGTTTTATTTATTTTAATCTATTGATAATCTAAATAATAGAGAAATTTTAGTAGTGTCGATAGTTGTTCGTCTTCCCTATGGGTTTGACTCTTAATACTTTATACTCGCTCACGACCCGTATACTCATGATAAATCACGTATAGGGTGTTTAGAAATTTATAAATGTAAAACTTGACTGTAAATTGAATTTAACTGTTATATGCATTTCCTTCATTCGTAAGGAACCCTATAACTCTTGGCTAAAATACAAATGTAGATGTCTCATATACTCAAGTAATGGATATCCCAAAAGGCAATGCCACGACCATATCTCATGTTCCATAGTGTCATCGGTACTCCGCTTTTTTTTTTTTCTGGGTAGAAATCATCCACATAATATAAATATAAACTCCTCCTATTACCACGTTGGGTTATCTCCCTAGTATGAATATCGTGAAGAAGACAAAATGCAGGATACATAAGTGTAGTTAAGATTGGTCCTGATTTGGCTTATAGATAGCAACTTATTTGAGATAGAAGGAATTAATAAAGTATTAAGTATGAAGAGAGATAAGATTAAAAAACAGTCCCAACTTCTGTAATGGAAATGTGACACTATTAACTTTAGAGATTATCAGTCATTTGGCTCAAAAACACACATGAAATCAATTGGATCAATGATTATGTGATTAGTAGTCCCCGAGTTAATAATCCACTCACTGTCACATTGGTTTGCTTTATAGTTACCTTGAGAAATACAATCAGAAAACTCTAGAGCAATATTGGGCATGGGAGAGGGTATTTGACCAACATTGGTTGTTGAAATTGTTACTTTACATGAGTTTCCAATCTGATTAGTAGCATTTGACCAATCAACTTGGTGATTCAGTTGCAATATGTCACTCTGGATCTTGTCTAAACAGGCATCCAGTTCATGAAGGAAGATTTATATCCTTTCTTCCTATACAATAGAGTTATATTTCTAAAGATCGACAACATCACACTTCATTGGATTAGGTCAATGGAAGTCAATTCTCCATCAGTCCTGAAGATAATTTTATTATTTTTCAATTAGCACTCTGCCTTTTCTTATTGAAATAACTTTTCTTCGAAGTTCATAAACTTGGGAGGTATTGCTCTTATCAAAATAGATCATAGCACTCGCATCCTATACCATTTTTGTGGTAGGAAATTGGACAATGTTTTCAATCAAGGATAGATCTACACAATTGATTAGCCTTCCTTTCACAATCAAATCTTCAGTTCTCCAATGAAGAAAAGTTGAATCCATTAGTGAAGGTTGTGGAAGCTCTCCATTAATGTATCCCAACTTATTTTTGGTTGGAGATATGCATCTCAACAACTTCAGACCATAAATTAAAACGCAAATTAGGCAATATCTACGTCCAAATCATTCCAACATGTAAGGGAGAAATATTTCAAAAGAGTCGATAAAAAAATCCAATATGTAAGTCAAGAACTCAACTCTTAATTTATTAGGTTTCGGAACTTTACTTACATATTAAGTGCTCTTTTTTAATCTCTCAAATTAATAGGAGACATAATCATTTACTCATGAATCTAAAAAATCTCCCCCTTTATGAGTAATCCCTTACATTAAATTCAAGTTTACAAGCTCTTCTCCAAATCCACTATTAATACTCAACGCAAGTTGATATAGCAACTATTGGGCACCTTTTGCACTGTTATTCTATCATAATTTTGGCTACTTACTGTGCTAAATAATGAGATTTTGCTCATATTTCATATTTGTGTAAATTGTAGGTGGTTCGTGTTAAAAGTGATCGCATGAGGCAAATTTCCAGAAGACTCTTTATTTCATGGCGTGCCCACGCCAAAAACTGAGGAGATGTACCTAAAGCCGGACCCGCGAGATTGGTAGCAGTAAAAAGTGGGCAATTAGGAGGTTAGGTGCACGTGGACCATGGAGAAGCATGGGATTAAAACCCCTAGACACAAGGCTTGCTTTAGACATTTTTCTTCTTCTTTGGGTGGCGGCTATTGTGGAAAAAAAGAAAAAATCCAGATTCACGTGTAATTGATTGGATGAGCTTTAGAGTTTCTTTCCGCGGTCAGACGTTTTTGCCCTTTCTCTTCAACAGCAATTAAAAAGCCAGATTCACGTGTAATAGAGGAGATTAGCTTTAGTTTCCTTTTCCTAGGGGTGAGACGTCTTTTCTTTTTGGACTTTTAGCTCTAGCTCTAGAAAATTGGGAGTAGCTTTCGGTTGCTATCCCTGGAAAACGACTTGAAGTTTTCGGTTTTTATTCCTTTTGTTTTCGTACGCCTTTTGTGAGACCTGGGCTTCTACCTTTTGCTTGGATACAAACACGAAACGAAGTGAAAGGAGACTTTTCTCCTCGGTTCCTTCGTTAATTCGTCTTTACTAATCTTTGGCAATCGTGTGGATGAAATCAATCAAACTACGCGAGATTGATATGATGAGGAGCAGTTAGGTTTCTCTTCTATCCAAAGGTCGATACGAAGGCGCGGTCCATAATATCTGTGAGATCTAATCGAATTTTCATTATTTCTTCCCATTCGTTACTATTTGTGCGTTTCCTGGATTAATTGTTCAAAGGTATTTTATTAATTGAGTATCAACGGTCGGATATTTAATTTAATCTAATAGCCTACTGCCACGTTAATTAAATTGAATCTGTAATTGTTCGTTTAGTTGACAACTAGTGGCAACTACCATAATTGGCTTTATGTTGGGGAAACGTAAGATTTAGTTTAAATAAACCCTCTTAGCGTGTTTATTGATTAGGGTTGGGTTCTTCTAGATTTAATGCAATTGGATAATTAAATTCCTATGGTCGTATCTAGGGTTGTTTTCTAGTTAGAGAAGCAGTCAATGGTCGTACCTTGACTGTCGAAAAAGTAAGGAAGAACTGGTTGTCAGAACTTATTGATAGCTATAACCAACCTAGTGACGGATGAATGAAATATTTTTGCATCGATGATCATTTAATTGGACCGTGCCTGAGAAGTTGATCCTTTGGGTAGAATTTCATTAATTGCCATTTTTAGCAAATTGTACTTATTGAGTTAGCTTTTGAATTTTGTTTATTTTATTTTTATTTTCATTCCATTGAATATCCCTTTAATTTTGTTCTATTGACTTGGAAAGAAACAATCTCCTATCCGTTCCCTGTGGATTCGACCCTACTTGCCATTGTATGCAAATTTAATACTTTTATAGACAATTCTGATATATCGGATCAAGCAAACTCTTCGGAAATAGGGTGAATCAAATAACCCATTGCACACCTAGAGTCCCTGCTCCAATACTTGGATTTGTTCTATAATTAATTGTGGTGGTGATTAGGACATTTTAGTAATTATTATTGCACAGGCTCGACACCTGTCAATTTTTGGCGCCATTGCGGGGGACGGTGTTTTGGTTAATTTTGTTTCTTTTTAAGTTATTTTTGTTGGATTTGTCTGGCATTTTTCTAGTTTATGTCTCGCTCTTCTCGTACAGGCGAATTGATTTTCGACCCGGACGTAGAGAAGACCACGTGCCAAACTAGGAAAGAGACTAGGCAGCTCAGAGAGGAGCAATCTAGCACTGCATCTCAGGGACTGAATCTTGAGGTTGAATCAACAGATTCGAATGGTGAAAATTCAAATGACCCAGGCGAAGAGGACATTCCTATGGCAAATGCAAGAACACTAAGGGAGTTGACTGTTTCGGAATTGCCCCAGTAGTTTTTGTGCATTACATTTCCAACTTTGACTGAAAATACCTCATTCGAATTGAAGTCAGGATTAATTCACCTCCTACCCACGTTCCATGGCCTTTCGGGTAAGGAACCCCACAAACACATCCAGGAGTTCGATGTGGTATACTCCAGTATGAAGCCTCCAAGAATTACTGAGGAGCAGATCAAATTTAGAACATTCCCTTTTTCCCTAAAGGATGCAGTGAAGGATTGGTTATACTACCTACCTGCAAGTAGTATTACAACATGGGTCCAACTGAAAAAGAAATTTTTAAAAAAATTCTTCCCTGCATCCCGGGCCGCAAGTCTGAAAAAGGAGATATGCAGCATTAAGCAGTATTCCGGAGAATCCCTATATGATTATTGGGAAAGGTTCAACAAGTTGTGTACTAGATGCCCACAGCATCAAATTAGTGAACAACTATTGATCCAATATTTCTATGAGGGACTCCAACCGTCCGACAGGAGTATCATTGATGCTGCAAGTGGGGGAGCACTGGCAAATAAGACCCCGAGGGAAGCATTGTTGCTCATTGAAGCTATGGCAGAAAATTCTCAACAGTTTGATTTTCGTGAGAGTAATCCTACCCGCAGGGTTAATGAGGTGGAGACGACGTCCATTCAGCAACAACTATCGGAGCTAACATCTTTTGTTCGACAATTAGTTGTGGGGAACGTGCACCAAGCAAAGGTTTGTGGAATCTGCACAAACGTGGGCTACCCCACTGACTCATGCCCCATGTTGCAAAAGGATGGGACTGAACAAGTAAACATGGCCAGAGGCGTGCCCGCGCCTCGTAGGTAGTACAATCCATACTTTAGCACATACAATCCGGGTTGGAGAGATCACTCTAACTTCAGCTATGGGAACAGGCCACAGAATTCATTCTCAAATCGTCCACCAGGATTTCAGCAATCATGGCAACTCAAGCCTTAACCTCCGCCCTCCAATTCAGGAGGCTTTTTGGAGGATATTGTCAAGAGTCTGGCCACAAGTACTACTCAACTCCAGCAGGAAACTAGATCCTTGGTCACGAGTACTGCTCAGTTCCAACAGGAAACTAGATCACGTATGAAAAATCTGGAGACCCAAATAAGTCACATGGCGACTGCAATTAATCGCTTAGAGTCCCAAGTTTTTGGAAAGTTGCCATCGCAACCCGAGCCGAATCCGAAAAATGTTAGTGTCATGACACTGAGGAATGGTAAAGAAGTTGAGGGGCCTAAAGCCACGAACCTGAAGAGTAAAAGTGAAGAAGAAATCGAGAAGGAGATGGAAGAAGAAAGACACATTCGTGGAAATCCTGAGGTAACTCTAATTCCATCAATTCCCATTAAATCTAATTTACCCCCTTTTCCATGCTGGTTGACAAAAACAAAGAAGGCGGAGAAGGAAAAAGAGATCCTGGACGTATTCCGAAAAGTAGAGATCAACATCCCCTTGTTGGAGGCAATTAAGCAAGTACCGAAGTACGCGAAATTTCTCAAGGAGTTATGCACCCATAAGAGAAAGTTTTAGGAGACGAAAAAGTAGTGGTGGGAGAAAACGTATCAGCTATACTCCAAAGGAAATTCCCACTCAAGTGTGGGGATCCAGGTATGTTCACGATTCCATGCAAAATAGAAAATACACCGATTAGGAGAGCAATGTTGGATTTAGGGGCGTCAATTAATGTGATGCCAAAAATCATTTATACTTCTCTAAATCTTGGGCCATTAAAAGAAACAGCTATCATAATCCAACTAACTGACCGCACCAATGCTTATCCAGAGGGGCTAGTTGAGGATGTCTTGGTTCAGGTAAATGAGTTAGTTTTTTCAGCAGATTTTTATATCCTGGTTATGGAAGATGAGAGATCGTTAAATTCGTCACCTATTTTGTTAGGTAGACCATTTCTTAGCACTGTCAGGACTAAAATAGATGTGAATGAGGGTATTTTATCAATGGAATTCGATGGTGAAACTGTGAATTTTAATATTTTTGAAGCGATGAAATATCCAGAGGAATCTAACTCAGTCTTTGCTTTGAATGTTACTGAGCCTTTTGTGTAGGAAACTTTCGAATTGAATGGTAAAGACGCATTGGAAGTGGCCCTAACCAAGCATCTTGAATTGGGTGAAACTCTTGATGTGGACATAAGGGTTGAATTACACCATGCAGTTGAAGCCTTACATTCACTTCCAACCATTTCTCCAAGGTATGAGCTTACTTCTCTTTTTGTGCCAGAAACTCAGACAAAGTTACTTTCTTCAGTTGTACAGGTACCGGAGTTAGAGTTTAACCCTCTCTCAAAGCATCTAAAGTACGCATTCTTGGGAGATTGGAAGACGCTTTCAGTGATCATCTCTGCATATTTATCTCCAAGTCAAGAGAACAAACTGGTGCGAATCCTTAGGGATCATAAGGAGGCAATTGTGTGGAGTATAGCAGATATCAAATAAATAAGTCCATCCTTATGCATGCACCGGATTCAGTTCAAAGATGATGCGAAACCGGTAAGACAGGTACAGCGAAGGTTGAATCCCCTGATAATGGAAGTTGTGAAAAAGGAGATATTTAAACTCCTGGAGGTGGGGATCATTTTTGCTATTTCGGATAGTTCTTGGGTGAGTCCTGTTCAAATAGTCCCGAAAAAGGCGGGAGTAACTGTCGAGGAGAACCAGGAAGGTGACATGGTTCCGATTAGAAAAGCTACTGGTTGGTGTCAATGCATTGACTACCAGAGACAAAACTCTGTGACGAAAAAGGACCATTTTCCTCTATCTTTTATTGATCAGATGGTAGAACGGTTAGCTGGTCGTGTTTACTATTGTTTCTTGGATAGTTTTTCAGGGTACTTTTAGATCGCGATAGCGCCGGAGGACCAGGAAAAGACTACATTCGCTTACCGTCGGATGCCTTTCGGTCTCTGCAATGCTCCAGCAACTTTTCAAAGGTGTATGTTAAGTATTTTCTCTGAATATGTAAAAAAGATTATTGAGATGTTCATGGATGATTTTAGTGTATACGAGGATAGTTTTAATGAATGTCTCGATAATCTAGCTCTAATTTTGAAAAAATGCATAGAAACGAACTTGGTTCTTAATTGAAAAAAAGTCACTTCATGGTAGAGTATGGTATTGTCTTAGGGCACGTTGTGTCGGCTAAGAGAATAGAGGTAGACAAAACTAAAATAGATCTTATTTCTGCTCTACCTTACCCCGTATGTGTACGGGAAGTACGTTCCTTTTTAGACCATGCAGGGTTTTACAGGAAATTCATCAAAGATTTCTTCAAGATTGGAGCACCCCTGTTCAAATTGCTACAGAAGGATGTGACATTTGATTTCACCCATGAGTGCAAAGTGACCTTTGATAAATTGAAGGAGTCGTTGACATCGCCGCCCGTCATTCAACCCCCAGATTGGAGCCTGCCATTTGAAATCATATGCGACGCGAGTGATTATGCCATAGGAGCCGTGTTGGGGCAAAGGATAGGTAAGGCGGCACACGCAATCTACTATGTATCGAGAGCATTGAGTGGAGCCCAACTCAACTACTCCACGACGGAGAAAGAATTACTAGCCATTGTTTTTGCACTAGAAAAATTTAGGTCATATTTATTGGGTGCAAAAGTAATTGTTTTCTCTGATCATGCAGTCTTGAGGTACCTGTTAGCAAAGAAGGATGTAAAACCGAGTCTCATAAGGTGGATCTTGCTCCTGCAGGAGTTTGACTTAGAGATCAAGGATAAGAGTGGAGCCGAGAACTTGGTGGCTGAGGATCTACCGTTGAAAGAATCATTTCCTGATGAGCAATTGCTAGCCATTGATTCGTCGGTACCTTGGTATACTGATATTATCAATTTTTTGGTAACGAATCAATTACCTGCAGGTTATCCAAAAGCTAAGAGAGATAAATTGAAAAGTGACGCCAAACACTACATTTGGGATGACCCGTATCTGTGGAGACAATGTTCGGATCAAGTGATAAGAAAGTGTGTAAGTACCAGTGAATTCCATTCTATTTTGATTTTTTGTCATTCATTTGCATGTGGAGGACACTTTGGACCGAAGCGAACAACTCGTAAGGTGTTAGAAAGTGGTTTTTACTGGCCCACTCTATTTAAGGATGCATACTTGTTTTGTAAATCGTGTGATAAGTGTCAAAGGGTGGGAAATATTTCTCGTAGAAACCAAATGAGTCAAACCCCCATGTTATTTGTTGAAATTTATGTCTGGGGTATAGATTTCATGGGTCCCTTTCCCTCATCTTTTGGTTTCATATACATTCTACTTACTATCGATTATGTCTCCAAATAGGTGGAAGCAAAAGCCACCCGAACTAATGATTCGAGAGTGGTGGCAGAATTCATAAAGTCTAATATTTTTGTTCGCTCTAGAATGCCAAGAGCTATAGTTAGTGATAGGGACACTCATTTTTGCAATAAAACGATCACTGGTTTGTTCCGTAAGTATGGCGTGCTTCACAAAGTATCCACATCCTACCATCTGCAAATGAATGGTCAGGCCGAAGTGTTGAATAGGGAGGTCAAGTCAATCTTGGAGAAGATGGTGCGGTCTGATAAAAAAGATTGGAGTGTGAAGTTGGAAAATGCTCTATAGGTTTACCGCACCGCATATAAGACGCCGATTGGAATATCCCCATATAGATTAATTTTTGGGAAGCCATGCCACCTACCAATAGAATTTGAACACAAGGCGTTTTTTGCGCTTAAGCAGTGTAACATGGACCTTATGGATGCAGGGGGGCATAGAAGGCTCCAGTTACAAGAGTTGGAGGAATTAAAGAATGAAACCTATGAGAACGCGGCAATTTATAAGGAGAAGAGCAAAATCTTTCACGACCAACAAATTTCAAGGAAATCATTTATAGTGGGGCAAAAAGTCCTCCTGTATCACTCGAGACTTAAACTTTTCCCTGGTAAGTTGCGTTCGTGTTGGATTGGTCCATTTGTTATTTCTAATATTTTTCATTATGGTGCAGTGAAAATCCATAGTTTGAAAACGGAGAAAAAGTTCGTTGTAAATGGTCACCGTCTAAAGCCTTACTATGAGGGGTTCAATAGTGAGCAGGTGGAGGTCATATGTCTTGATGACCCGAATTGTATGGCGTAAATAGCTCCTACTATGTCTAGCCAAAGACATTAAAGAAAGGCGCTGCTTGGGAGGCAACCCAAGAACTCCAATATTAGTTGTTGTCAATTTTTATTACTCTGCGATTTTGCCATGTTATCTGTCTATTATAAGTGTTTCTGTGAGGCTAAACAGAAAACTAGGGGTTCCGAGGTGTGCCCACGTCTTGGAAGGAATGCGCCAGGTGCACTGGGCAACTTGGAGACCATCAGTTCCAAGGCGTGCCCACATCTTGGAAGGGATTCTCTCTTGGACATTATTTAGACGCAATGGTCAGAAGACTGTAGCCTCCAAGGCGTGCCCACGCCTTCCAACCCGTGCGACAACGAAAGTCAAAATTGACCAGGACCTCTCTAACCCTACTTTTCTACTTTTCTCTTTTCTTTGTCTTTTCTAGTCTTGTCAATGTCCGTTGATTCAGCTTCTACTCTTCCATTTCCTTTGTGTTGTCTTGATTCCACTTTCTTTTGTCCCTTTTTTTGTTGCCGTCCACCGCCACCTTCGAAGATCCGCCGCCCGTCGCTGCCCGTTGTCCGCCGCCGCCGCCTCTCCACGGTTGCGCGTCTCTTTCTCCTTCTCCTCCATCGCGCTCTCTCATATCGCCGCACCTCTGCTTGGGCACTGCCACCCGTCGCTGTCCATCAGTTGCCGCCGCCCTACGCCACCTCGCACGGCCGTCTCTCTCTCTTCTCTTTCTCTCTCTCTCTCTCTCTTTCTCTCTCGCGCAGCTCCACCATCCCCAGCTGTGCGCCGACCAAATCTGCCATGCTCCTCAGCGCATACCTGCTAGCACGTGACTAGCCCCAGGCGAGTATCCCTAGCGCACGCGACCAGCAACAGGCAAGCATCCCTAGCGCGCCAGCCAGCGCGCACTGCGCGCCCAACAGCAGGGCGCGACCTGTGTGCGCTCAACCGCGCCCGCCGTGCGGTCTCCTCTCGCACGTGCCTCCCTCGCAACTCTCTCTCGCCATGCGTCTCCACCACGGTCTTCTCCAGCGTGAAAAAAAAAGTGGTACCCCTATTTTACTAAATTTTTGTCAATTGGTCTTCGCATTTAGAGTCTTATTGCTATATTTGACTTGAATTTGGGCTGGCTATATCTGTGGGTTATGGTGAATCGGATATTTGGTATGCGTGGCTAGTGATTCACCCTCTGTTGGACATATTTGACTGATAAATTCATTGTTTGGGGTCTCGATTCTGCTTGTCTTAATTATTGGTTGCCTAGTGACGCTAGTGAGGGATTTTTGTGTCGATCTGCCTGTTCTTGTTTGGTGGGGTAATTGTGCTCCCTCTTTGCTATTGGACTACTGACTATTGAGTATTATTTGTTGACTGTGGTCACCTGTCTTCTTTTGGTGGTTGATTAAGCTGTCTCTGTGGCATGAGATCTCAATAGCATGAGATGTTCTTGAATCTCTAAGATGTGGAGCTTAACTGATGCAATTAACTTGGGATCATGTTTTAGCAGCTTCCCAAGATTTTCTAAGAAGGAATCAAGGAAATTCAGTTTGAAAGCCTTAGGGAAAGCAAACAGTGGAAATGGGGGAATAATCTCTTTAAGCTTTGCCTTCATCAACCGATTCACCTTATCTAACAGCTCAGAATACGAAGGACCATTTCATCTTGTGCTATAAGAAAAGAGTAAGCTGAACATGTCAGGCTTCTAAAAAAAAATTCAATTGGGGTTGAAGGCTCTGAGCATGTCCTCTCTATCCTTCACTCGCTCTTCTGAGAGAACTAGTGGAAAGTACTCGAGCTTCTGAAGATGGAGTGCAATTTGATCTTTCCCAGTATCCATGGAAATTACTTCATTACCACTCTTCAACTGCAATAACTCCATTAAAGACAACTCTTCCTTGAAAATCAAAACCCCAAATCCTGTAACTAGTGGAGTTTTTCTTCATTATTTCTTCGTGTTCTTCTTAATTTCCTTAATTCTTTTCACAGAACCCCAAATCCTGGCCATCAAAATCCCAAGAGATCACTATTACTGTCCCAAGTATATGCCCTCGTCATCTTCTCCTCAATGCTAAAAATGCCAACCCTCAGAGCATTCCTAGAAATGAGAATTAGTTGGGAAATGGGAAATCAATAATTTATTAATTTTGAATTTTGAATTTCATGATAATTTTTTTAAAGAAATTTTTTGACATTTTTTGTTTCATCATTAAATACCTTTTGGGTTTAATATCAAATTCGATTAATATTTGGAATCATAATGTGTTGGCGCCAAATATTGGACCAAGAATTAGGCCCTTCATTAAAAGTACTATTCCCTAGTTAGTCTAGCAAACTTGGACAGTGCTACATTGAGGGCACCGGTATTGACCTACTTGTGTATTCAATCTAAGGGAATATCCCGAGCGATGCGCAGGCACCAGGTCGATGTTTTTAAATATTAGATAGTTAGTTTAGTGGTAACTTTTTACGGGTGAATAGTTTTTAAAATTATAGTGGTAATTTTTATAGTGGCATTCATTTAATTACAATGGTGTTTTTAAGTAGTATTTTTTTTCATTGGTTGTAGTTGAAAAAGTGGAAAAATCAATGTTATTTTTTTCATTAATATTAGTAAAATCAATTTCTTTATTTTTTTAGTTGTATAATTGCATTTTTTCATTGTTTTTCGATATTATTATTTTTAGCAGTTTTAAATTTTTTAAGTAATAATATTATTATTATTATCATGTTTAGTAATATTACTGGTATTGTTATTATTATTATCTATTTAGTAAATCTTATATATACTGACGGAGTATACACTATCACGGTTGGATATACGACATATATGTAAAATTTGAGTTTCAAATTGAAATTTGAATTATGTGTCATACATCTAATGATGAAAGTGTATACACTATCAGTATATAGAAGATTAATCCTTAGTATTATTAGTAATGTTATTATTAATGTAATACTAATATAGTAACAATATACTAATAATTTATTATTAGTAATAATGTACTAATAATATTATAATACAGTAATAATGTTAGTAATAATGTACTAATAATATATTATTAGTAATAATATAGTAATAATTTTTTATTAGAAATTATTAGTAATAATAATACTAATAATAATATAATAATAATATTATTATTAGTAATATTACTAATGATTTTAGTAACCATTATGCTAATATATGAACTGATATTAAATCTCAACACAATATCCATTACGAACTTTGATAATTAATCAGGGATTTCCTGTATCCAATTTCGAAGGATTTTTCTGCCGGAGACACAATTTCGAACAGAAATCCACAGAAGTCACAGCGCAGAAGCAGGAGCAGTACAAAACAAAGGTACAACAACCACTACCACCTCAAAGGTACAATACCTTTAAGCAAGGAGAAGCACCCGAAAGTACAACCCATTTAAGCAAAGTTGCACTTGAAAATCGCTCTACTGTAGAAACGGAGAGTGCTTCTTATGTATTAAGCAAGGATTTCAAGGCCATTGGTCCCAATACACATCGTCCAATTCAAAAAAAATCCACCAAACATGTCAACAAATTCCTCAATATTCCATGATGAACAAGATCAAAATAATAAAAAGGTGGTCACCAATGAGCATATCCAAACACAAAATCAGGGTGAAAAAAGTTGGTCTTTGACAATAACAAGCAATTGCATTCCAATTTCATCAAACAAGCATTGATAATGCATCTAGTGGAGCAATTGTATAAAAAGCTGGAAATCATTCAATAGACTTACAAGTTGCTGGAAGTACAAGTAACGTGATCAAAATCGTGCTCATGAACTCAAATTTGAACAACTAATAAGGACTTTGATATCTCCAGTTTCTTCTACAATCTTTTTTGCTGATTCTTCCGCCGATTCACTGCACCAATGTACTTCAATCATCTCCAATGTGTATATGTTTGCAAACTCTGCAGGAATCTCTTCAAGGTCTTTGCAATTTTGTAAGATGAGTCTTTCAAGTGTAGGGAGGTGGTCACAAGAGGCATTCCATTGGACAATATCCAGAGTGTCTAAGCTCAAGAATTTAAGTCTCTGGAACTCTTCTTTCTTCATCTCCCATATTTGCCCTTCAAAGGCACCAGATTGTAACTTGAGAACTTCTAGGTTTGGAAGCCTCCCAATTGCAGACATATGGCTCCATGGCAAGCGAAAGTCTGAGAGAGTCAATTTCTTCAGATTCGATGGCAGGTTGAACTTGCCATCCTTGAGGGGGGTCCCAAAGTAGAATATCTTGAGGGACTCCAAATGAGTTAGAAAATCCAACATTGGAAATTGATTGCGAGTCGTGGAAGAATCCTGTGATTCAAAGAATATGCAACTCAGTTTGCGAAGATTTGGAAACCTCTTCAGTATCCTTTCTGCATCCTGACCACAGGGAAGGGACAGGCGGGAAAAGCTGACCAAATTTTCTAAAACAGAGGAGTTTTCAGACTCTTCGTCATCCAAGTTGACAGCAACATGGATTTTCACGTGAAGATGCCTCAGACTTGTCAGGCGCCAAATCGTATTTGGCAAGATGATCTTACCACGCAATCCTTTCACAATAAGAGTTT
This sequence comes from Coffea eugenioides, assembly GCF_003713205.1. Classification (NCBI taxonomy): domain Eukaryota; kingdom Viridiplantae; phylum Streptophyta; class Magnoliopsida; order Gentianales; family Rubiaceae; genus Coffea; species Coffea eugenioides. The sequence continues at coordinate 40,049,012 of NC_040037.1, forward strand.
CCAGTTTCCTGAGGTTGCCTAATGATTGTGGAATAGAAGTCACATACCCCCCAACTGCTAAATATCTCAATTGAATCAGTAGTCCAATTTCAACAGGAAAAGAAGCCACGTCGATGCATTCGAAATCCAACACCCTAAGTAATTTAAAGTTGTGCAAAATGAACGAGATGTCGTAAGGCCATCTAGTTTCTGAATCTGTAGAGGCAAAAAACACCAAAGAACGGGTGCCCAGGCCAGATGGTCTTGATTCAAGAAAATGATTTTGCTTCAAACATACAGCCAACCGATAGGATGCAAATGAAACAGGACTCAAATGATGGTAAAAATCAAATTCAAAACCATAATCTGAACTGGGAAAAGAAGCATATGGGTCATCACACCTGGTTACTAGCTGAAAGAAGTTTGCATCTTTGGTTTTCGACTTACAGAAATCAAGCATAAGAGACTGAAGACGACATGCTTTGACTTTGCCGTTGGATCTTCTTCTGGAGATTATTACCAAGCTTTTGTCAATCAACTCCACCAAAAACTCCTCTGCCAAATCTTCAAAGCTCTTTGTCTGAGTTTTTGGTATTAACCCTTCTGCAAGCCACAGCTGAATCAACTTGCTAACAAGAATATCTTTGTCTTTATCAAGAACTCCCATGTAGAGAAAGCATGGTTTTAGATATTCCGGCAAGTATTGATAGCTTAGTTCTAGGACTGACTGGCCCTGAGCTTCTGGGTCATTGAGTACCTGGGAGCTCAAGCTGTTTGCTATTTTCTTCCACGAATTTCTGCTCTTTTCTGTCATCTTCAGTATACCAGCTACAGCAACAATTGCAAGAGGCAATCCTCGACATTGCCGAGCAATTTCTTTTCCAACTGCCACTAACTCGTTGGGGCAACTTTCTCCTTTGAACACCTTCTTTTCCAGCAACTTCCAACTTTCTTCCTCAGAAAATTGGCGAAGAGAATGAGGAACACTATCTGGTTCAATTTCCAAGGCCACACTACGGTGGCGACTGGTTAAGAGAATTCTGCTTCCGTTGGAGTCATTCGGGAAGGCCTTTTTCAAGTCATTCACAGCTCCAGCATCCCAAACGTCATCCATAACTATGAGATACCTGTTTCTGAGCAAGGCTTCTTTCAATTTCCCTTCAAGAGCATCATCCGTCATTTGGTGTATCTCATCGGTAAGCCCGTGAACGCCTGTTAAGATCTCAATCAACAGTCGCCTTTTCTCATATGCATGGGAAACGGTGCACCATGCACGCTGATGGAAGCAATACATGACACTTTTACTGTTGTATACTTTCATTGCCAATGTTGTCTTGCCTAAACCGGGCATTCCAACAATAGAAACAATATCTAGCCGTTCGGGTCCTAGAGTAAGCATGTCGATTATCATTTCTTCTTGGTCCCTTAGATCCACCACAATTTCATCGATTGCCGGTGTGCCATGCCTTGGAAACGTATCGTGTGAAACTTGGGTCACATTTTTGGGATCTAGGACTTTGGCATCACGGATGGTCAACTGAATTCCACAGGCCTTCTCATTTACAAGTCTCAACTCCCCCAGTACATCATTTAACCAGAAGAAATCCTGCCATTGAGCATCAACCTCAATTGAGTCAATCACATACTCTGCTTTATAGGCCAAATGGATGATTTGCTTACCAATATCTTTCAGCTCCTGATCCTCTTCAATCTGTAACTTTGAAACATCCACAAGAAAAGAACTCAATGACTGGAGATGTCGTTGAATTTCTTCAATGTGGTGCTTTGCCAATGCAATTGACACAGGATCATATTTCAGCAGCTCCACAAGGTTTCTTGACAGAGAATCAACGAAATTCAGTCTGAAAGTTGTAGGGAAAGCAAACAGTGGAAATTGGGGAATTATCTTTTTGAGCTTTGCCTTCATCAACTGATTCATCTTATCTAAAAGCTCAGAAAACGAAAGGATCATTTCATCTTGTGCGATAAGAAAAGAATAATTGAGACTTGTCAGACTCCTGAAAAAAACTTCAATTGGCTTGAAGGCTCTGAAGATGTCCTCTGTATTCTTCATTCGCTCATCTGAGAGAATTAGTGGAAAGTACTCAAGTTTCTGAAGATGAAGTGCAATTCGATCTTTCCCACTAGCCATGGAAGTTGCGTCATTACCACTCTCCAACAGTAATAAATCCGTTAGAAACGACTCTTCCTTGAAAATCACAATCTTAAAAAAAAGTAGGAGAAGTGAGTTCTTCATGACACATCCATTGATTTTCTTGTCCCTAAATGACTGATGAAGAGATTCTACTTCCTGAAACAACGATTCAGTGAACGCCAACATCTTTTCCCCACCCTCAATCTTCTCAAGGGGTAAATTTTTGGAATATATGCTCAGATTTCTCGAGATATCTTTCCAATCTGAAAGCATACTGGAGGAGGACGACGAATTGCTGCTAATTTCGCTCATATTATGAATTTGTGCCATGAGGGAAAGCTCCGCTCTGAGAAGACAAATTCTTGTAAGTAACTCAGAACACTGAGGAGAGTCATCCAGTTTGTGCCCCTTGCGACAATTGACTTCAAAGAGCGACGCTATCTCAACCAGCATTGCATTGATTTCTGGAAAGAAACTTTTTACTGCATCCTTGTCCTTTAATTTAGTAGTAGCATCAACAAAAAGAGTTAAAAGGGAAGCCACCTCTTTTCGAAAATCACCACGTTCAGAATTGAAGAGATAGTTGCAGAATTGCATAACAACATCCATCTCTTCATCCTTGTTATTCCTAATACAGCAAAGAGTCAAAAGGAAATTGAGATGGAAACTCATGAAATTGGGATTTCTTGGATGAACCTCATGGTGCAAATCCTCCACGAACTTACTCAGCTCACCTTTTTCCACTTGGATCCGGCCTGTTTTGCAATCCAACCAGTGGACAGAACATCGATCTGCAATTCGAAGGACCAAGGATACCACATGACCGAGGGAGGCATCAATACTAGGCACTGCATCATCTGTTGTTGCTCCTGCCCCTTCTCCTACGCCTGATCCTCCCAGGTATGGGAATTTGGGATCACTTAGTAATAGACCAAAGTAACGCTTGATGGACTTTAGACTGTTGTAGAAGGTAAAGACTTGATCCCGTATACCAAAGTGTTCATGACCCAAGTGATCTACCACAATCTGACTGATTCTGAGCACGTTTGATTGTGCATGGCTGACAAATCTTGGCCAGAAGGAAACATCAAGAGTTGCAGGAGACATCAGCTGTAACTGGAGTGAGCTGCTGATGCTGCTCCCTCCTGTTGAGCACGACGAGTACAGATAGTCAAGAGCTTCTCCAATTTCAGCCATCAATCGCTTGGTTTTTGTTTCACAATCACGAGCTAACTGGAGAAGGAACTGTGATCCTGGACCTTCGCTGTCCTCCTCTCCATCAGAAATACGATTAAGGTCATGGGCGATCTCCTCGGCTGCAGCTTCAATCTTGAGGCCTGCATCAGTCCCCTTATGACAGGACTCCCAAAGAATCCTCAGAACCCTCCAGTCCTTGTAGACCTGCTCTGCAGTGACCGATCGACGCCGCAACCCTTCCAAAACAGAATCAAGGCGATCCAAACTAGAAGCCGCACCACCACCACCAGAAGCCATTATCTTCAAATTTTAAGGATGCAAAAAGTCGTCTTATAACAACGTTTTCTACCTACTGTAGAGTTGTATTCACATGCATATTGTTAGTATTCTGGCCAAAATAAAATAAATAATTGACGACTAATTAATCAAGATGATTTTTATGCATACACGAAACTATCCGCCATGTGAATTGATGTTTCGAACTCAACCACATCATTTGAATTTCAAGGGTCAGAAAAGAAAATAAAATTATGGAAATGGAAGTCTACAGACTAATGATACGCTTTGATAAAATTGAAGTTTAAAAACTGAAATCTGAAATTTGAAATTTAAATCTATTAATTATTAAATATTAAATCTAATACATTTGAGTGTGTATCAGATTTAGTAATAAATGAATTGCTTATCACTTATATTTCGAAATAAGTTTTGCCTGATAAATTCAGTATCACTTTATTAATTCAAATATTTAATTTTTTGTTATCAAACACATTTGAATATGTTAAGATCTGAATCCATTAAATTTAAAAGCTGAATTGGATTATCAAATAGGATCTAAACATGTGCAACAACCCGACTTCATTGTTTTTCTGTAGTATTAATATCTTGGTTCCACTGTCTTGATAGTTAGTGCCAACTGCTAGGCAGCGATTAGCAGTTGAGAACTGAGCAAGTAGTAGTATGAGATGACCCTTCCTTGATTAATTGACGACTAAAATTATTCAGATGTTGATTTTTTTTAGACAAATGATATTGGCATTCCGATAAAAACTCCATATACTCCACCCTTGTTTTTTTGCTTAATGAAATGACACAAAAATTTATAAAATATTCTGGGAGATTAAATTGCCCAATGAAGGAGCAAGGGGGGCTGAGGGGGGCCATAAGTTTTGAAAAATTTAATTCATAATATGTAAATATATGTATAAGACAAAGTTGGCCACCCCTAATTTTTAACAATTTTAGTTTATATTATGAGAGTTTATATATATATATATATATATATATATCTATGTGCGTATGAATTAGCCACCTTTGATTTAATTTTTTCTTCAAAAACAGTTATTTATTTTTTATTGTGCTAATTATTTAATGTTCAAAAAATTAAACATATAATTTGATGATCCAAAGTAAATTGACCCAATTTGATATATTATAATAAAAGACTCAATTCATAATTATCAATGGGCTAAAACAAAAATAATTACTTTATTGGTCCATATACAAATATACAACTTTGTCTAACTGATAAAAAATTTAAAATTAGTGATATATCCTCTTGTTGATCCATATACAAGTATACAAATAATTACTTTAAGGTTTGGTGAAGACAAGAAATTGAGTGATCTATCCTGTTGTTGACATATTGATTATATTTGTTCTCACTTTTCTTATGTCAATTACAACTATAGAACGGGCATTTTCAATTATGAATATAATCAAAATAAAGTTCCAAAACAAGATAAAAGATAATTTCTCGAATGATTGTCTAACAATGTACATAAAAAAAGGTAGTTGTTTAAAAATTTAGCACTGATTTAATTATAGATGAATTTAGTTCTATTAAATAACGTAAAACTCAATTTACTTTTAAGAAAAGAGGTTGAAATTTCAATGCATGCTAACATAACTTTTATCTTTTATTAATTGAAAATAGTTATATTTATATTGCATAGTTATATTTTTGTTTTTGCACAAGTGACATATTGGAGCATCTTCTCATAATGTACAATTTGGACAGTTTGTGATGTTATAGGATATTTAATCAAAGGTTATTTTTTGTCCTAGTTTTTGTTATGACTATGTTGCATATTTATGAAATAGACATACCTTTATAATTAAAATCAATATTTGATATTTTAAGATGTTATATATTTAAATAAATGAAAATTATTTTAAACATAACATATTAAGGTAATTTTGTTTGAAAAAATCGTGGCTCCGTTCTATAGTCTATAGAATGGATATTTTTAATTATGAAGATAATCAAAACAAGCCTCCAAAACAAGATAAAAGATAATTTCTTGAATGATTGCCTAACAATGTACATAAAAAATGGAAGTAATTCAAAATTTTAGCATTGATTCAATTATACATGAATTTAGTTCTATGAAAGAACGTAAATCTCAATTTACTTTTAATAAAAGAGGATGAAATTTCAAGGTATGTTAAAATAACTTTTATCTTTTTTAATTAAAAATAGTTATATTTATATTGCATAGTCATATTTTTGTTTTTGCACAAATGACATATTGGAATATCTTTTCATAATGTACAACTTAGGTGGTTTGTGATGTTATAAGATATTTAATCAAATGTTATTTCTTGTCTCAATTTTAGTTATGACTATGTTACATATTTATGAAATAGACATACCTTTATAATTAAAGTTAATAGTTGATATTTTAAGATGTCATATATTTAAATAAATGAAAATTATTTTAAACATAACATAGTAAGGTAATTTTGTTTGAAAAAATTTTGGCCCCCCCAAGGAAAAAATCCTGGCTCCGTCACTAATTGCCCCTTTATCTCTTCACTAATAACTTTCTTTACTTTATCTCTTCAATTCACTTAACTCTCTCCTGCTCTTAAATTAGTCATAAATCGTTATACAACTACTAATAGATGAAACTTTTAACATCGATGATTCAAAAAATTTTGCGTGAGTATCAATTGTTTAGTTGCTCTTGAATAAAGTACAAGATTTGTGGTTTGGAGCTTTTTTTATTACTTTTTGGCTTTTTAATTATTTTTATTACGTTATTTAATACTTTTAAACAATGTTTGATTTAAAAAAAATTTAAAATTTTGGAGTCAAGAGTGTAGAACTCTTCATAAAAGTAATGCAAAAATCATCTTTAAACTATGCATTGAGGGTAATTTTTATATTTAAAATTGTTAAAGAGTCTAGTTTACCGGTGTTTGTGTAATTTTTAATAATAATCAGTAAGGTTAGAGTATTTGCACTTTTTTTTAGAGTGCCAATGTCATGATTCGTTTTTTCATATTTATGTAATAACAATCAGCCATGTGAGCTGATGCTTGCAACTCAGCCACCCTACTTGTGCAACAACACGACTTTCATTATTTTAGTGTAGTACGTATTACCGTGGTTCCACTTTCTTGGTACAAACTGCAAAGTATTGATTAGCAATTGACACATTGATTAAGCATTAGCATGAAATTGACAAATTAAAGCCTTTAGTGGCGCTCAGATTCCATCATGATATTGCATATTTCACGTACTTTTCTTCCTGTTTTCAAGTCATTTTATAAGGATAACTTCAAAAGCTACCTCCCCTAAAGTGTTTGATAATTTCGCTCAGGTCTCCTCAATCTTTACAAATTACATTAACCTCCTTTGTTTTATTGAGATGACTTAAGTATCCTTCAACTAATAGTTAATTTGTAAAGGGACACGTCCAACCTAAGAAAAGAAGGAAAAAAAAAACCCTATTCTATCTTTGCTCTCATAATAGTTAAAATCCCTCTTTTCTCTCTCCTCTCATAATCAACTCTCTTTACCATGACCCACTAAGCACTGGCTCTCGCTGTCACCAACCCCACGACCACCAAAATTCTGACATCCCTAGTGTTTATTACCCTTTTTCCCTCTTTCTTATTACTATATAATTTTGAACCTTATCTGTTGTTTCAATATCTTCATTTTTTTTTTTTACAGATTTCAATAAATTGAAGTTGCCAAATTGAAAGGCGTGGAGAGCATACTTAATTACCAAACTAGAGGGAAATGAAGATGGTGACAATGAAGAGTTTAAAAAATGGAATTGTGGAAATGAAAACTTTAGAGTAAGCATGGTCAATATCACGACTTTCATTGTTCCTCCTCCTCCTCCTATGACTTCATAGAAAGATAGTATTATCCTCTCTTTTCTCTTCTTTCTTTCTTAACCTAAATTTTATCTTCTCTCATAAATTCCCAAACTAGGCCTAAGCCTTTTTTTTTTTGGAACATGTGCAACAAGCAGAATTACATCATTTACTGTACTATTATTTTGATTCCTCATCTTGATATTAACCATTGATTAAGAGGTGAATATCTTATGCTCATCTTCTAAGGCGGAGTGAAAAGTAGAAATCAATTACTAATTTACTAGAATTTATCTGTTAAGTTAGCACATATGATCAGGTTCAAAACGATTTGACAATCATTTTCATACCTTAGTATACAATACTGGATATTATAGAAGATAAATTACACTAACCTTCCTTACAATTTTTACAAAAGTTAGGAAACTTTCCTCTTGATATCAAAATAATAGGAACCTCCCTTCTTACTTGTTATATAATATCAAAAAGTTTCCCTACTCGTAATTAAATGAAGAAAATTAACTATTTTTGTCATGAATTTAGTTCTGTGTCAGCATAATGCCTTTACGATGACATAGGTAAATATTTCTAAAGAAACATTAAGAAAAGAGGGTGAAACTAGTTTTTTTTTTCTTCAAAATCTGTGGTTACAAAAAATCGATGACACCTAATTATGTGAATAGCCATAAAAGTTGGTCCTCGATCATTTTATTTTATTTTTTTCAGATTAAGTGCTTGCATTTCTAAATTAAATACTGAACCCCATTTGTAATTTGAAAAATAAAAATTTAAAGGAAAAGTGAAAGTTGAGTTTTTTGGAGTTTTTTTATGGAGTAAAATGAAGGGAAAAAGTAAAAACAAAACCAAGTGTACAATGGGTTTTGAGAAAGATGACTTTTTTGGCCCATTAGAAGTTTAGGAAAAAAGCTTTGTCAAATTGAGAAGCTACCACTCGGTATTGAGTTTTAAGTGTATCTACTCACTCAAATTATCAATGAATTGGTCCTCGATCATTTATTTTATTTCTTTCAGATTAAGTGCTCAAATTTCTAAAATTAAATACTGAATCCCATTTGTAATTTGAAAAATAAAAATTTAAAGGAAAAGTGAAAGTTGATTTTTTTTTGAGTTTTTTTATGGAGTAAAATGAAGGGGAAAAGTAAAAACAAAACTAGGTGTACAATGGGACTTTTGAGAAAGATAACTTTTTTGGCCCATTAGAAGTTTAGGAAAAAATTTTGTCAAATTGAGGAGCTATCACTCGGTATTGAGTTTTAAGTGTATCGAGTCACTCGAATTATCAGCTGAAAAAGTAGTTTTATTTTAAAAATTAAAGTAAAAACCCTTTGCCTAAACAATTATTGGTATTTTGAATGCCAGATAAAATGAGTTTGGGAGTGGGAGAAGGGGTTAGGTTGGATAGTAAAGTGGAAGAGAATGTCAGTTGGAGGTTCTAAATTCAAAATATCTCACTTACAAAGAGAGAGAGAGAGAGAGAGTTTGGAAGTTCAGTTGTGAGGGAGGAAGGTCAAGTTGTCAACCTCAAGCACCTTCCTACACCCCAATAAACCCGATGCTAGTTTAATTTCATTTTTAGTTTTAGGGCCAATGGTGAGTCAATTCAAGCTAAACAAGTAACCCAAAATAAATAAATAAACATAATTAACTCAAGTTTTTCATTGGAAAAGTTATGGAATAATGCACTCTCATATATGATCATATTTCACCAAAAAAATAAGAAAAATGAATTAAAAAAATTACAAAAGATCTTATTTCCTATTTTCTGGTTCACATAGTACTAAGAGAGTAATTAATGAAAGAAAAAAAATTATAGAATTACATAGGCCTAACTCCCTTCCAACTCACGTAAGCACAAAGAGAAATTATGAGGAGACCTTGGTTTAGTGATTAAAACTGATACCTTAGGACTAGAGGTTCTGAATTCTAATTTTTATATTCCTTTCCCATTTCTAAAATCCCATCTTTCTCTCTTTTTTTTTTTTTGTAAAAAGGAAAAAAGTACAAAGAGAGATAAAGCAAATGACTAAGTTAGTCATACAGACATAACTGAAAACATTTTAATCAAATTTGTGGGGTCGAACTAAAAATGACAGAAAGTTGGTGGCACAATTTTAAAAAGTAAACTAGAGGGACTGAGATGCAATTTCGGAAAATCTATCACCTTCTTCCTCCGGATACAATGTTATTTGACCATATTGCTTTCTTCTTCTTTTATTTTGCCAAAGTTACCAGACAATCTCACCTCCAGCCAGTCAAAAAGACAAAAAAATAAAATAAAATTGAAAACAAGATAGGTGACGGGAAAAATTAACGTTGCAAAAAAAAAAGGGGGAAATTAACGAATAATCATGTATTTCATGTACATAGTCCTAAGAAGATATCTTACAGCGGTGGTGTTGATTTCCAGTAACGGCAACAGCAGCTCCTCCCCTTGCTCGTTTTTCGCTCTGATTTCCCTCTTCTTTTTCCTGCCTCTTAATGCCTGTGTTAATGTATTTCCTCTGCGCGAGTAATAGAGAAGACAGAGAGGGAGTTTGAGAAAGAAATTTTCCCTGATGATCATCGATGTTATCAAGCTCTAAATGAGACTACAAACCAACCAAATGTACTCATCATAGACATAGATGGTACCACCGCCCAGTACATAATATGAAGGACATGAATAAGAAAGGTGAAAGGTTTTTCTGAGGGAAGAAAGGTGAAAGGTTAAATAGTAAAATCAAAATCACTCTATAAATGGTAGCCAGATGAGCTGACACTCCAACTCTCCACCCTGGCTTTCATCCAATAAAACCATAAAAAAAAAGGAACCAAAAGTTAGGTTTCAGCTAAACTAAGAGGGTAACTTACCAAGGTAGTATGAGACATAATCAGAAAAATTGGACAAATTAAATATCAAAAACGAAATAAAGCATCTGGCTTCCTAAAACCATTTAGCACATACGCAACCATGCAGTAAATTCATTCGTCGAACAACATAATCCAGTATCACTTACGTGACAATCCAAGTTCGAATGGTTCTTGTATCTCAGCTCATCAACTGCAGCCGCAACAGATGCAATGTTCCATGGGCTACAAGAGAGCAAAGTTTTAGGTCAGGAGCTCTATTTCCTGCTGCCGGTGCAACAAATACTCCAGCTTTAACCGCTGAAAGAAGTGTAGCGTCAAAAGTGTTTAAGAAGGTAGCCTTTGTGGTTGCTGGGGGTACTGTTTGGCTCCACTGAGAGATTTAGGAAGCCAACACCGTTGACATTGCACGGCCTATGAAAAGAATCTCTGAGAAGATTCACATATGCAAGGTGGATATGGTTGATATCGATTGACTTCACAATCTCACGATGGTCACAAAGAAAAACAAGCTAGCAGACCAGAATTCTCATATATGAGCTTTTTAAGGATGCAGAAGCCGTTTTAGGACAACGCCTTTTACCTACTGCAGAGTTGTATATTGCTGCATACCTTGTGTATTCAGCCGAGAATGAAGGAAATAATTGACGACTAATTATTCGGATGATTTTTTCTATTTGTGTAACCATCAGCCTCGTGAGCTGATGTTTGCAACTCAACCACCAACTTTGGATTTTACTGTTTTGAAACGGAAGCCATGACTTTTGACTAAGCATGCGGAACAAGATAACTTCATTATTCTACTTTAGTACGTTTTGTACTGAGGATCCAAAGCATTGATTACAAGCTGAGAATTGAAGAACTATTAGCATGAAATCACCCTTCCCTGATTTAGACCATTAGATAGTGTTCGTTTGTCATGAAAAGGGAAGGATATTGAAGGACTTTCCTGTAAGTTTCGAGCGTTTGTTTGTCAGAAAACTGAGGGACTCACCACATAAAATTTTCCCGTAACCGCTCATTTTCCTGTAAAATTTTTCCTATTGTAATTGATAGGAAAGTGAGTCACAAGAAAGTTTCAATTAATTAGATTTCTTTTACAACTTCATTCTTTCTAAACTATTTCCTCTATTCTAAGCTTCTACCTAAATTAGAATATCTTAGAATTTACAATTGAAACAACCGCCTTGTAGTTAGACATTTTATTCTTATTTTAACAATTAATGATTCAGTAATTTATTGAATTTATACGAAAATTGTATTTTTCTTCTTTTACATTTATGCTCCTTTATTGTGTCCATATATTTTTGAAATAACTTACACACACACACACATATATATATTATATATAAACTTATTATTAAAGAATGTGATTAATTTTCAAGTAAACAACTTTTCTAATATGCAATGCAAAATGTTATAATTATTACATGTTTTTACATATATTAAATACAAAAAATGAATAAGTTTTACATATATTAAATACAAAAAATGAATAAGTACAATATTGAATATTTTCTATTAACGAATACTGTAGCTAATTTTTCCCCGACTTTCCAGCTAAACAAACACAAGAATTTATATTTTTTTGCATCATTTTCTTTTTAACCAGACACATATGGAAAAGGTAATTTCCTTTTTCTTTATCTCACTTTATTTCATTCTTTCCATGACACACTCTCTTACACTTTCCTATCAAACAAGCAGAGCCGTGCAGCTAAGTGATAGGGCGATAATTGAGTGTTATTACATTGATGTTTAGTCCTAATTTTGGCCAATTATTGTGCAGAGTAATGGATTTATACTCATATTTGTTATTTGTGTTACCTGCAGGCAACTGAGGTCAAAAGTGACAAAAAGAAGTGAATTTCCAGAAGACTAGTCCCTCCAGAACGTGCCCACGCCAGAGACCGCAGAGCTATGTGAAAAAAACGGACCGCGGGTCCTACCCCTGGAGCTACTTCCTTTCTTTGAAGACACGTTCTGAACCTCATGGGATTAGGAAACCTTTGCAGAGAAGACTTTTGGCAACAATTCAATTAGTGAAATAAGGAAACAAACTCTAATTCGGAAAGGAAGTGTGCGACGGAAAGACTTTAAAAGCGAGACTGCAATAGATTAGGATTTTATCTTTTGGAATCTTGTTGACTTTTCTCTTTGCTTTTGTTTTCTCCCAAACGCAAGTTAGAGACGAGCCGCCGGAGCTTTATTTCTTCAAACAACGAAACTACTTTGCAAGTTTTCAATTGCATCAACAGCATGAGATCAGGCTAAGTTCTTTTATCTAGTTGAGGAGTAATCGAGGACCGGAGCACGAATAATTGTGAGATCATTTTGTTTATTCTAAATTCAGCGTTTGTTAGTATTTAATTATTCCTTGTTTGAATTGCCTATTATTGTTTAGATTTATTGAATTAATGTGGCCAGTTATTCAATTATCTGAATAGTATACTGCCAGTTAGGACAGGGGTGCGTATCATTTGATTGTCTTATATTAGTGACGAACGGGACAATTTCATTACCTCGCAAGCAGTCTAAACGGTGCCGTAGGAATAATTAATCTAGTTTAAATGAATCCGCATGTGTGTTTGTTAACTAGAATTAGGTCTCTCTAATTCCTAAAGCTGTGAATAGATTAAATCCTACAAGCGTCTCTGGGATTATCTATTTTACAAGAGGGTAGTTTAAGAGCGTCTCTGGACTACCGTATAATTAAGGAGAGATTGGTGGTTTGGCGGTTGTTGAGCTTTAACCAATTAATTTGCGAACGTGTGAATTAATTCAAGTATTTATGATCAATTGTGTGAACTAGTGCCGAGATTATCTCCTTGATTAGGTTGTGTCAATTAATTGTTTATTATATTATTTAGCTACTGCACTTTCTTACTATTAGAAATTCAGTGATAGGTTGCAATTTATTCATTTATTTTATTATTAATTCCTCCTATTACCTGACCTGATGCGGACTTATTTGCTGGATTCTACTCACTTTTAGTATTTGACGTTTATTTCAGGGAGTAGAATATAAATATGATAACAGGTGCCAAATTGACAAAATAAAGAGTTGAGATGATTAAGCTTGTTCCAGGGGTATTTTTGGAAAAGAGGAGGTCATGCCCACTTTGGGAATTTCCGCAAAGAGATGACGAACGAAGGGCTTCTTCCTGTGGGGGGTGCGCCGGAATGAGAGGAGAAAAAAAAAGAGGAGCTTGTTCTGGATCTTCCGTCTGGAGCTGAGCAGCAAATTTTGACTTTGCCCTTGGAATTCACTTTTTGGTTTGAGAAGCCTACGGATGTTAGGAAGAAAAGGCATTTGTTAGCCTTGGGCTTTGACTTTTCCTTTTCCTCTCTTTTGAGAGCATTAGAGAATTGCTCTTTTGACTTTTCTTCTTTAGCTTGAGACGAAGTGAAAACTATGAACTTTTGTAGCTTATCTGTTCATTCGATATATTGAGACGAATTGGATTTTGCCAAATTTCAACGGACATGGCCGCTGGTTTCTCTGCAATTTTGTGTGGGCTTAGTTCATCCATTATGAACTAATTTTTCCACTCTAGTCAAGGAGCAACGGATGCTTCGGGTCACCTAAAATTGTGAGATCATTTTAATTTAATCTTTTCCTTTCATTTATCGGTATTCGCATATTCCTTGATTGCTAAGCTTATGGTTATTTAACTAATTGGTTGTCTTGGATCCGGATAATTAATTGATTGGGTAATCTATTGTCAATTGGGGTATTAAATCCGTAATTGTTTAATTACCTCAAAATAGTGACAACTGGCATGATTAGATTTGTGCTAGGGGAATACGTGGGCTAATCTAAAATAACCCTGGTAGTGCGTTATTTGGTTAGAATAGGGCTCCTCTAATACGTAAGGCAATTGGGAAATTAAATCTTACGGGCGTACCTGAGATTGTTATCCAATTAGAGAAGTGATTAACGGGCGTACCTTGATCACCGACGCAGTAAGGAGGAGTTGACTGTCATCGCTTGTTTGGCAGTTATAACCTATTTATTGGGAAATAATTGGAATTGGCTTAGTATCGATGATCAATTAGGTGAACCATTGCTGAAGTTATTTCTTGGCTAGATCCTTAATTATCACTTGTTAGATTTTAGTAATTTGTTATTCACTTTCTAGTTGGCTATTTTACTTTTATCATTTTATTTTAGTTGAATTGTTTAAATTGTCACTCCTGATATAAAACACCCCCTTTGTCACTGTGAATTTGGAAAGGAACAATTACTCCCAGTCCCTGTGGATTCGACCCTGCTTACCGCTATCTACAGAAATTACTTTCAGCTTGAGCAGGTTTTATTATTGCACAGGTTGACAACCTGTCATTCAGTATCTTTTGCATCTTTAATTGGTCTCTTTTATCTCTCTTCCAAAAACCCCCCAATTATCTGTGTGTGATAAATCTATCGGTTCTCTGAGGAGACGACCCTATTCATCACTATACTCATTCAGTTTTGGTAGTAGGTCTAATATAAATTTTATTTTTGGTAGTTTGACAGCCACCACTAAGACTCCAATATAATCTACTCCCTCCCTTTTTTTATAACTGACGTTTAAGAAAGTTGCTCTAGTGTACTTTTATCTGTCGTTTTATTATCCCCATACAGTATTAATTATTTTTTCACAATTTTACCCTTTTATCTCTCTTTTCCAATACATGGTTCTTAATTACTACTCCTAGTAATTATTGCTTCTCTCTTTGTAACAACCCTAGTAAAACAGCACCATTTAGCACTCTAGTGAGAGAAAACATGGGTGAATTGGACAATTAATGAGGGTACAAAAGGAAAGTAGTGTACAGATTTAAGCAATGAAAAACTTTTCTTAATTGGTGTGCAAAACCTTAAACGTCAGTTATAAAAAAAGGGAGGGAGTACATACTTTTCGTACTTTTCTTCTTTCCTTTTGATAATTATTATAGGAACAAAAAGTTAGTGGGAATCCATTCATATGTGACGTCTTCTATTACCTGCCTTCAATTATTGACCTTTGAGATTTACAATCCATATGTACTTTAAGCTTTAGGTTCCGTGAACCCCTTTTGGATAATATTTCAAGTTCCAATATTTTTGAAAAAATTCTTCATCATCAACCTCCAAATCTCAAAATCATTTTTACCATCAAAGATAAAAACACCACAACGTGGTAAATAATATGGATCCATATTTTAATTTCACAAACAAGCCCCAAGCCCGAATTTTGCTAACAAGCCCCAGGATCAAAGCCTAGGGCTCTGATACCACTTGTTGGCATGAAAAATCCCCGTGCACACAGAGGAAGCAATCCTAACACACATATATAAAAAATACGTGAGAAGAGGAGGAGAACAAATACTCCATAATTTATTTAACTTAAAACAAATATTAAGTCGTAGCCTTTCGCTCACGACTTCTCACAAATCTCAACTATGAGTTTTTCTCTCAACTCTAATCTCTAGACTCAACTCAACTCTCCACTTCACTTCTCTTCTCTTCATCTAATAACCTACTAGACTAGTAGTATTTATAGACTCTAAAACTTCCTAAAACAAATATAATTGTAAACCAAAACTAATTTGGAAACTGACTTGAGATTTCCTAATCTAATATGGAAACTAAACAAATAAGATACCAAAACGAATTAAGAAACTTAAATAGTTTGGTTTGATATCCTTCATTTGAGATTTAAAATCCATATGTAGTTTAAGCTTTAAAGATTACTAGGGGGCATTCCTAAGCAACTACGTGTCTTCTTGGCTCTATTGCTGTTGGATTTGGCCACCCAAGCAAGAACGTAGAATTGGACAAGGATAAATCGAAAGTATGTTACAAGAAGATCACCCATTTTACAAATACTCCGTCCAAGACTGGTCAAGTTGGACAAACATTGGGGAGGAATGGATTGGGCGATTCAGGAGAGGTAGTGTGAGTAAGAGTTTGGATTTCGAATCTTCTCATTTACACTAAAAAAAAAGTTGAACAAATATTAGGAAAAAGTTCAACATTTACCGAGTTGTGCCTACAGATGAGTTTGTACATACCTTAATTGGAAGTCTCTATAATATTAAATTCAATATTTTCTAACTTCAAATTATTGCATGCCATTGAATTTTCTTATTTTTTCCTTTTATAAGCATTTTAATTTGTTAATTAGCCTAAAAAAAATCAAGAGATTAACATTGAATGTGGTAGGAACAAATTTACAATCATTGTATTTAAAAATAAATTAACTCAAAAGTGAGAATGGATCAGATGATTTCGGAAGAGTAAGTGTAAATGAGAGGTTTCGAGTTCAAACCCTCCCACGTGCACGAAGAAAAATAAGTTGGGCAAAATTTTATCTTTTAACTTTCGCAAAAATAGGGAGAGCACTTGTAACCGTAAAAAACCAACATATATAATTGCTAGAATAATTATATTTTTGAATCTTTTTTAAAAAAATCAATAACCTTTTTATCTATTCAGTTGTCGTTTAAGTGAAATATGTTCAGAAGTGTGTCTAAAGAGGAATCAATGGTCGCCAGACTAGATGAATAGCCCTGAAAGTCTTCTTGTCATTTTTGTACATATATTTACTTTAGATTGAGGATACGGGACAAGTTAAATATTTGTCTTATTCTAGAACTTTTAATCCAAAGCAAATCAGGCATGTAGACTGCAAATTTACCCATTTTCACCGAGGTAGTTTAGAAGATCAAGGATTGTTTGGCTCCAAATTTTTACAAGTTGAATTGTTTGGCAATTTTATTTTTTGCTGTTCATTTTAATCAAACATATAATATTTATTAGATTGACTCTTGTATCGAAAAACTAAAGTACTCTCAGTTTCAAGAACAATAGAGTAACATGTGTTTCTCATTTTAAATGAATGATCTAATATTAATATTAAGGGGTATTTGAGAAAAGTATGAACAAAAATTAATTGTTTTAATTATATTAATTAAATTTTTTAATACTCCCTCCCTTTTTTTATAACTGACGTTTAAGGTTTTGCACACCAATTAAGAAAAATTTTTCATTGTTTAAATCTATACACTACTTTCCTTTTATACCCTCATTAATTGTCCAATTCATCCATATTTTCTCTCACTAGAGTACTAAATGGTGCTGTTTTACTAGGCCAAAAGCAAAGAGAGAAGCAATAATTACTAGGAGTAGTAATTAAGAACCCTGTAATGGAAAAGAGAG
Source organism: Coffea eugenioides (assembly GCF_003713205.1). Classification (NCBI taxonomy): domain Eukaryota; kingdom Viridiplantae; phylum Streptophyta; class Magnoliopsida; order Gentianales; family Rubiaceae; genus Coffea; species Coffea eugenioides. The sequence goes on from NC_040037.1 coordinate 40,066,510, forward strand.
ATAAAAGGGTAAAATTGTGAAAAAATAATTAATGCTGCATGAGAATAATACAATGACAGATAAAAGTACTTACGAGCAAATTTTTTAAACGTCAGTTATAAAAAAAGGGAGGGAGTATGTGTGAAAAAGAAAACAGGGCTATGTTGATGAGACAAAGAAGTGTTAATTTTGCCTGATTTTGGCACTTAAACCCTGAAATTCAAACAGAAACTGCTCAGAACACAAAAACAGTGGTCAACTAGTAACTCGGTTTTATTGTCACACGAAGGGCCTGTTTGGAACCTGAGTTTTTTGGGAGTTTGTCTAAAACTTTACTGTAGTGCACTGTAGAAGTTTTTGAAAAAATTTTGTAGAAGTTTTTGTAAGGTGAAACACTTTTTTGTAGAAGTTTTTGAAATGTTACTGTAGACGTTTTTTGGATTATTTTTAGAGGTATTTTTAAAACATATTTTTGAGTATTTTATAATTTATAATTTATAATTTTTATATTTTAAAACATTTATGCATTTATAATACATTTATAAATATTTAGAAATAAATATATTTATATATATAATATATAAATGTATTATATTATATATAATACGTAATATACATATATTTATAAATGTATAAATGTATAATTAATATAAATGTATAAATTATAAATGAATATTATATAAATGTATAAATGTATATGATGATTATGTATAAATGTATAAATATAATTAATATAAATGTATTAATGTATTAATATTATGTATAAATGTATAATTAATATTGTTTTATAATTTATAATTTTATTGTTTAAATATTTATATGCATTTATGCATTTATAATACATTTATAAATATTTATAAATAAATATATTTATATATTTATATAAATATATATAAATGTATTATATTATATATAATACATAATATACATATATTTATAAATGTATAAATGTATAATTAATATAAATGTATATATTATAAATGAATATTATATAATTGTATAAATTATAATTTATAAATATATATGATGATTATGTATAACTGTATTAACATAATTAATATAAATGTATAAATGTATTAATATTATGTATAAATGTATAATTAATATTGTTTATAATTTACAATTTTTATTGTTTAAATATTTATATATATTTATGCATTTATAATACATTTATAGATAAATATATTTATATAGTTATATAAAAATATATAAATGTATTATATTATATATAATACATAATATAAATATATTTACAAATGTAATAATTGTATATTATTTTAAATGAATATTATATAAATATATAAATGAATATATTATAAATATACAAATATATAATATTATGTATTAATATAATTAATATAATTGTATAAATGTATTAGTATTATGTATAAATGTATAATTAATATTGTGCGTTAATATTATGTATAAATGTATTATGTTATACGTAATACATAATATAATTGTATATAAATATACATAATTATATATACATAAATGTGTAATATATATAATATGTATTATATATATTAAATATATAATATATAATATTTATATAAATGTATAGTTACATATTTATATTAATATTAATTCATATGGTATATAATATTTATATAAATATATAAAAATATATTTTAAATAAAATAAAATATTTATAATATGTTTAAATAAATATATAAATATATAATATTATAAATATATAATATATGTAATAAATTTTTGAGGGTGAGGGACTCAAAAATTCAAAAAAAAATTTTGAGGTTACCGGTGGCGCCGGAATAGGTGACCGGCGCCGGGAGAGGTGGTGGAGGCGGTGTCTGGTGTGGTGGGTTGGGTGAGGGAGGAAGAAAAGTTTTTGAGAAATTTTTTGTGTATAGATTTTTGAAGTGTGTAGGTAAAAAACTTTGAAAAGTTTTTTGGGGTTCCTGTAGCAAAAGTTGTTAAAAAACTAGTAGCTAAAAAACTTGGTAAAAAACTAGGTGCCAAACAGGCCCGAAGTTTTAATTAAAAGACTCAAGTTTCGATGCACAATTCTTTACTTGGCTTTTGTAGTCTTACTCGTGCTTTATGAAAAATAACACCTGGCCCCAATCAAGATCCAATAAATAAATAAATAAATAAATAAAGATAATAGTACTAGTCTGCTATGTGCTTTTTCTCTAGACACCTTTGTGAATTGTACCCACATAAAATGTCGTAATTTATTAATGGCCCGCGTGAATATCACACCAATCGCAAAATACTCTTCAGTGAAGCTAAACGACACCTCACATTGAAATCGTATCATCATACCTTGATTTGCTAAACATCGCTTCTTTCAGAGGGCTGCGTTTCTACGTCCAATGCTTGGAAGATGATGTGTTCCGTTAATTAATATATATATATATGTATGTGTATAAAATTCAGACCCATAATATAACACTTGCTATTAAATAATATATGTAAAATAAAAAACTAGTTAAAAATTAAGTTCAGTTAAATAAATTTTGAAAATAAAAAACTAGTTAAAAATTAAGTTCAGTTAACATTTTGCTTTGTACTTCCAAGGATTTGATTGTCTCTCTGTATGTCTCAAATTTTGCTATGTCTTTTCCGTTAGGCTAGTGGTTTGCTTTGGAGGAATTCGCGGTGAATGGTTACAATTTGACAGGGCTGTTGCTTGGTGCTTGAGCCAAACAGGCATTTATTTTTATGTGCCACGTCAGCCACAAGAATGAGTGGAACTACATAGTTTTGTGTTGGACAGGAAATTGGACACAAAAAATTGGACAGAGGATCCCATCTGATGTCTGAACATCGCTTCTTTCAAAGAGAGTAAGGCTGCGTTTCTATGTCTAATACTTGGAAGATGGATGTGTTCCGCTAATTAATACTCCCTCCGTCTCACTTTAACAGTTGTGTTTTCCTTTTTCGTCTGTCCCAAATTATAGTCCACTTTCCAATTTAAAAATGTAGTTGTATTTTAATTTTTCGAAAATACCTTTATTCAATTTAAGTTGTTGTTACTATAAACCTACCCCATTTAATGAGAGTTGATTATTTTTTTTACCATCAATTCAAGTTCCCATAAGATTGTACTCTAAATTAATGTGAGGGTATTCTAGGAAAATAACTACCTAAATTGATTGTTCCAACAAAGTTAACTACCTTTTATTAAACTGTGTGAAAAAAGAATCAGGACTATCAAAGTGGGACGGAGGGAGTATATATATATATATATGTATGTATATAAAATTCAGACTCATAATATAACACTTGCTATGATATAATACATGTAAAATAAAAAAATAGTTAAAAATTAAGTTCAGTTAAATAAATTTTGAAAATTTATTTTATAAACCATGCTAACCCAATGGACCGCGACTTGATTTTAGAGGTTGCAACTAACAATGCAGTACATACAAATATATAGAAATGGGGAGCTTAATTGTACTTCTTGTGAGGATGCATTGTTTGCCAAATGACAGTTCCATTTTGGCATTATCCCAAATGTCTTGCAGGCTTGGTGTCATTTATTTATTTTTTTTGGCAAAAGTGTATGCGATTCAAGGGATGGTTGATAAATTTTTTTTTATGGTGGATCCACTCCCTTTTTCTTTATTTTTTGGTATGCTTATCTTACTCCTTTTTAAGGTATAGAATATAAACAAAAAAATTTCAAAATTTGTCTGCAATTTTAAAAGATCAATACTGAATGATTTATCACGAGTAAAAGTATTGAAATTCAAAATGAGTTAGATGTCAATTATCTATTTTGGTGATATTACGTGCATTCAAACTTGAGAAAATTTGAGATTAGCATTTTGATTTTCATTTCGTCCAAACTTCAAAAGAACAAAAGCAACCCAAAGCGTCAGTCTTTGATCACTTCAATAAATTTCTGCTTATAGACAAGCCAGTTGTCACCCCGGGGCATCTGTTTAGTTTTTACCTTTTCTTCAGTTTAAGTGAAAATATGTTATCAGCTTATAAAGGCACTAATGTAGCTAAAAGAAAATAAGTATTTTATATAAAAAAAAAAAAATATAAAAGAGAGATGTCAAGGAAGCCTTAGTCTAGCGGTTAAAATTAAGGTCTTAGATTCTAATCCCTACCCCCTTCCCATTTCTTAAATCCCACCCCGCCCTTATTTGGAAATTTTTTGGGAAAAAAAGGTACAAAGAGAGATAAAACAAATGACTAATTGAAAGTAATTGACACTTAGCACAATAAATTAAGAGATGATCGGGCTAACAACTACTAAGCTAGTCCTAAAGACCTAACTGAAAACATTTAAAACAAATTGTGGGGTCAAACTCAAAATGACAGAAAGTTAGTGGCACAATTTCTAAATAAAAGAAACTAGAGGGACTGAGATGTAATTTTAGAACTGTGTTTTCCTGTCCCTAGTTTGGTCAGACTCAAGAGTTTTAGCCATACTAATCATCACCGTCCACATGTAATCTTAAGTGTCACTTTTCAGTGGCAATTTAGTGTCAATTTTTATATTTATGTAAAATATTATATTATTTAAATTGTCATATGTAATTTATTTAATCTTTTTTTACCCTCACGTGATAAATGGAACTGGTACTCGATTTGATACCGAGCAGTGATATAAAGAATCTCAACTGATCACCATCAATTCATCACACAAACATACAAACTTGAAGTGTGTATTAAGAAAAATGAAAAGGAGTGGGAAACATATATATATGTATGACAAAATTATGGGAAAATTGGCGAATAATCATGTACTTCATATATTCCTAAGAAGATATCCTACGGTGCTTGTCCATTGAAGATTGAGATGGTAGCGGTGAAGCAATTTCCAGTAACGGCAAAACCAGCTCCTCCCCTGGCTTGCTTTTCACTCTGATTTTCCTGCATCCCTCTTAATGCGTCTGTTTATGTCTTTTCCTGATGAAGATTGAGGTTACCAAGCTTTAAATGAGTCCACAAATCAACATAATATATTCATCATAGAAATAGACAGCAGCACCACCCAACTCTCCAACTCCCCACCCTGGCTTTCACCCAATAAAACGATAAAAAAAAACAGGAACCAAAGGGAGGTTTCTTCCAGCTAAAGAGAGTTTAACTTGTGCAGGTAGTTTGAAACAAAATCAGCAGAATCGGACAAAAATATCAAAAACAAAATAAAGCATCTGGCTTTATGCAACCAATTAGCACATACGCATGTTTCTAGTAAATTAGTCAAACAACATAATCCAGTATTACTTAAGTGACAAATCCAAATCCAGCTAAGATTTTTCTATTTCCCAAAGTCAAATGGTTCTTGTACCTCCGGTCATCAACTGCAGCGGCAACAGATGCAATCCGTGGGCTATAAGAGAACAAAGTTTGAGGAAAAGGACCTCCACTTCCTGCTGCCTGTGCAACAAATACTCCACCTTTAACCGCTGAAAGAAGTGTAGCGTCAATAGGGTTCTAGAAGGCGGTCTTTGTGGTTATGAGAGATTGAGGATGTCCACGCCACCGTCCAAGGCCTATTAAAAGAAGGTAACTTGAATCAGAACCTCTAAGCCAATTGATAGGCGTCGAGCCTGTATAATAATAAAACCTAGGGATCGGGGATAATTTGTTTTTTCTAGATCCCAGAGTAAGGGGGGTTTTGGAAAATACAAAAATAACTAATTAACCAACTGATAAAATAACTAACAGAAATAAATAGGAATTAAATTAATAATAAATACGACTCTAGGTAAATGTGCAACTTTTCAGACATGGTCTATTCAACTGATCATCGATGCAAAGATAATTCAATTATTCTTTAATAGATTGATCATAGCCATCAAGAAACTCTGATAACCAACTTTTCCTTACTTTATCGATAGCCAAGATACTACCGTTGACTATTTCTCTAACCAAAAAACAACCCTAGGTACGACAGTAGAATTTAATTCCTCAATTGCATTAAGAATTAGAAAAATCCAACCCTAACTAACAAACACGTTACGAGGGTTTATTTAAATTAGATCACACGTTTCTCTAACGTGTGTAAACGCTAGTCGCTACTGGTATTAATCGATTAAACAATTACAGATTCAATTAATTAATCTGACAGTAGATTATTAGATTAATTCGAATATCGGGCTCTTGACATTCAAATAATATAACAATCATAAGAAGTTAAACTAAAAAACGTACAAATACCAATAAATAAAAGAAATAAATAAAATTAATTCGATCTCACAGATGTTTGGAATCAAATTTTCAAATTGACCTTCGACTAGAAAACGAGAATTTAGTTCTTCATTGCTGAGAAAATTCCCAACGCGATGCTATGAAAGAAAGCCCCCAACATGCGACCAACCAAAACAAAGAAAAAAACCTAATCTAAGTGACTAGTCCCCTCACTATTGCCTCCACCCTTCTCTACTAATACTAGTAGTTCTCTCTTCTATTCACTACCCGAAGAAAGGAAAAACAATAAAAATAGAATTCTACTTTAAAAAGGAAAACTCCCAAGATAATGCTAATTGTTCTCTAATAAAACATCTAATAAAAAGTGGTAGTTTCCTAATCTTTACCCAATACTCCATGTAGACTCCATCTTAAATTGGAAAACTTGTGCTTGACAATCAACTCTTAAGAAAATCACCCCCTTTTTAGCACATTTTACTCCAACGCCCTACAATTAGTATAAAATACCAAATATAAGTAGAATCCGACAATTAAAATAATATTTGGCAAGAATACAGGGGAAATTAATCATATATTTAATAAAAAATTTTGACCTATCAATTTCCCCCACACCTAGACCATACTTGTCCTCAACATGAGAAACAACAAATAAAACAATAAAATTCAAACAATGGCTATCACTCAAATCATCTATTACCAAGATACAATTAAAACACATGTCAAGTATTAGTGGTAATTTTCAAGAAATATCTCTCCAGTTGGCTTTCAAGATCAATGACTTTTCCAATTTATGACTAACAAATCCAAGAATATAAAATATTCAACCAGCATTTTTCAGCAAATGGTTCGACTATTAAGTAAAATCTCAACATTAAAACTCATAGATCAGCAGGCTAATGTAACCATCCACAATCTCCAACATTTTTTTTTTGTTTTTCACTCTTAGAACAACTCTCTCTTCTTCTTTTTTTTTCTTTTTTCTAAGGAAAATGTTTAGTTCTTAGCCATTCAAACCTTTTGACTCGAACTCCGACATTTACCAATGAAGGAACCCCGTTACTCAACTCTCATCGTTTAAAAATCACATACTCATAGTTATCGTTACTTTTTGATGCGAAAATCGACACTTGTGGTGAAGACCTCCGGTTACTAGACAACGATACTAGTGGAGTATAGCCTAATATTATTCATAAATAAACACCAAATTAAGATTAAAAATCACACAAACCCACTTCATTTCTTACATGGAGAACTAAGATTAGTAGTTGAACCAATTTGCACAAAAAATGCTAGACAAATATTTACAATACTTAGAGAAATTAATCAAAAAGTGCAAAAGTCACAAAATCTCAAATATTCACCAAAGAGATACCCTTAGATTTAACCATATCATACTTAACATCTTAGATTATAAAATCTTAGCAATAGAAAATTTTGAGACATCTAACTATCGTTTATCAAGAACAACTATAAATATGCACAAAGATAGGCAAAAATTAGATAAAATTAGAAAAAAAATTGAACAAAAAAATTTCAACAAAAATGCCTATATTTGCACTTTTCCAATATACTATCATATACTATCCCCCCACACCTAAATCTTACATTGTTCTCAATGTAAGAAATAAAGAATAGAATATGAAGTAAAAAGGATAATGAAACTTCCCTGATAATTGAGGAGGGTCGTGGACAGCTACGGGTGGAAAGGGTAGCGTGAAGTGACAACGAACGGCCGGCAAGGAATGGATGGTGCTGGCGGTACTGGACGATGAACAGACGAGCAACTTTGGTCGGCATTTAAGCAGCAGGCAGTAGTGGTTGGAGACACTGGCCTGTGAAAGAAATAGGGGAGAAAGAAAGAAAAAGGAGAGAAAGGAAGAAAGATAGAAAGAAAAGAGAAAGAAGAAAAAAAAAGAAAGAAAGAAAAAGAAAAATAGAAATAGGAAAGAGTTTCGGTGAAAATTTTTTTTAACCCTTCCCTAGGACATGAGTGGGCAAGTCATGATGGTAGAAACCCTTCTGACGATGAAATTGTTGAATTAAAAGTTACCACATGCCCTCTTGACGCGGGCGCGTATGTTTGTCCAAACGCTTCTGACGATGAATTGAAAAATTAGTGCTTTACCATGTGTCCTCCTAACACGGGCACGTCATGTTGGTGTAAATGTTTCTGATGGTGGAGTGTATTTGTACATTACCATGTGCCCTCTTGACGTGAGCACGTCATGTTGGGAGAAAGTCTTCTAAGAAAAAAACATAAAAAATGAGAATTAAACACATCAAATTCAAAAATTTAAGATAAATAAAATGAAACTAATAATAAAAATAAACTAAAAATTAAATTGGGTTGCCTCCCAATAAGCGCCTTTTTTTAATGTTTTTGGTTAGACATTGCAATGTTTGTTCAGAGAGAATAAAATCTTGTTGCTTGTTTCAGTACTTCATCCTCTATATAATCCTAATAGCCCTCGTAAATAGAGTAATTCTTGAACACATGAGTTACGGTCTTCCATGGATTAGAAGATGGTGCCAGCAAGTCAACAATAATCTTAATTCTTCACTCACTTCTCCATCTCATGCACTTACTGGTTCAAGATATTTTGTCATCGTCTTTATTAACTTATTCCTATCATGAAACTCAAAATCTTTTGGGATAATAAAGTCAATCTCGCTAACAGAAATTAAACAATAAGAGTCAGGAGAATGTTGATTAAGGAATGGAGGAGATGAAGAATGTTGATTAAGGAATGGAGGAGATGTTACCGCATTTGGAGATTGTTCACTGGATTCATTTACCTGAACGATTTGATGTTGGGATCTCATTTCTTGCACTTCAATTCCCTTTTCAACTACATATGTAGATCCTTCTTCTTGAGACTCTTGCAACTCCATGTCACTTGTCAGGATAATTGTATTCTTACCTTCCTTAAGATCGATGATGGTCTGTGAGGGCAATTCTTCATAAATTGGAGAAATCAGTTTGCTCATTGTAGATGCTAATTCACGCCTTCCATCTTCCATCCTTTTATTTATCCTTTGTGTCTCCCGTTGAAAATAAATATCATTTCTTCAAGAGACATATCTAATGTAAATAATGGTTCTTGACGCATTCCATCTGATAAGTGAATATTTTGTATATATTGTGTACAATTTTGCACGATCTTTTGTCATATTTTTAGAGATCATAGCCATATTTAAGCTCTTTTTGGTGCAAATTGCTTTAAGTGTTGTTTAGTGATCGAAACTTGCAAAATGAGTAGATTAATGCATAAACACGTGATATTTTGTAGGTTATCGGGGCATAAAACACTTACATAAGATAAAGAAGAGGCAAGGTGCTAGTTAGAGGACAATGGACAAGTGAAACAAGGAGCAAAAATTGAGCGAAAGAGGAAAGAATTTGAAGGTGGAAACAGGGGAGAAGGATCCGAGCTCCGATCCATTCTCATTCTCTGGGATCCGAGCCCTCGTATGATCTTCCGGAGAAGTGGATCTGAGGTCTGGAGATCCGAGCTTGGATCACTTTGAAGAAGACCTCGGATACTGCATGAAGAAAATGCTGAGGCAATCGGATCCGAGCTCGGATCACTTTTTCACCCCTCGGATCCAAGTCTCGGATCTTTCTCTCTCCTCTGCAATTTGCAAAACAACTTGTGCTCATTTCACATTTACTTTTTGACTCATGTTTCATACAAAATTTTGGCTGGAAACTGACAAACCTCTTGTATACTTGAAGAAGCAATATGTGAAGATTTCAATGAGAGGCAAATTTAGAAAGAAAAGGAGGAAAGGACATTATTAGAAGAGAGCAGAACATATTAGAAGGGGTTCATATTAGAATTGAATAGGAGAACTTAGAAGTAAGTCTTGTCTTGTTCTCTCTAGTTAGGACTTTTTGTGGAGAACAATTGGAGACTTCATTATACCTATTTTGTTGAAAAAATTAAAGATCATTTGGAGCTTCTTTATTAACCGTGGCTAAGCTTTCTTTAATCTATCTTTTACTTGTGGTTCATGATGTGTTCATGCAATGAAACTATGTGTTTTCTTGTCATATCTTACACGAGTAGCTAAATTTCTAGATCTAAGGAGTAGATGAAACTTATGATTATTTGACATGAAATGAATATGAGTTACACTTATTGCATCTTGTATTAACTTGTCTATTTGTGTATGCTTTTAACTTGTTGTTGCTTGATCACCAATAACAAGCTCTTAGTTGTTATTATTCAATGAAAATTAGTAATAATGATGGAACAACATGAGTAGAGCTTAAGTAGTAGACTCATGAGAATAGAGGTACACTTAAGTGGATTAAACTTGCATTTCATGAAGGAAACAAGAGTAGAATTAGTTATTCACCATGAGAATAGGAAAAACTAGACTATTTTAGGCCATTTCATCCTGAGAATGAGATTTGATAATATTAGAAATGAATCCCTAGTTAAACAAGGGCTGTAACAAGAGGTAAATCTATTCATTTGTGTTGTTTATGCCATAAGTGGAATCTACATCCCTACACTTAAGTATTAAGGGAATTTTCGCCATTTGTTATCTTGCAATTGTCTAGTTAAGATTTGTAGGTAGTAGTAGTTATAGATTCTCTTACTTTAATTATTAGTTGGTCTAAATAATAGAGTAAGTAAAGGACGTAGTACTTGTTTAAGTTGCTCCTCGTGAGATCGATCCGATACATGCCTTAAACTACCAATTTGACCTGTATATTTGCAATCAAATGGATATAAATTGGAATTAAACTTGCACTTATATCAAAAACCCGTCACTATCCTTCGTCTCTCCACTTCTCATTTTTGCCTCTTGTTCAAATTGATATGTATTAGCAGTTAGTAATTTCATTATTTCTTCAAGAAACGTACCTGGCATGGATGATGATTTTTGAGACTCTTGTTATTGAAGACCCATTGTCTCTTGCTGAAATTGATGTGTATTAGCAGTTACTAATTCCATTATTTCTTTAAGGGACATATCTGATATGGATGATAGTTGTTGATATTGATATTGCTGTTGAAAACCTGTTGACCCTTTTGTATAATTCAAGTTGGAATTATTCCATCATTATTGATCATACCTATTTGAATAAGGCTCACATTATGTTTGAGATTAGGGTGAAAAATCTCCAAATTTATTGATTGAGGCATTTAGGTAATCTTGAAATTCAAGGCATATACCGGTTGAATGATCCGTAGCATAACAAATTTCACAGGTTGCAGCAGCCATTTTTTCTATAAGAAAACTCAGTGAATTTGAATGTTGATCATCAAAAAAAGCACAAGCTCATTACCTTTCATAGGAATAAAATCCAGTCTATCACCAAAATATTGAATGTTAGTAGCCATAAACTAGGGAACAAATGACAATAAGAGGAAAATAAAAATAAGATGAACTTAAAAAGAAACAAATTAATCAGACACCAATCCCCAGCAACGGCGCCAAAAGATGACAGATATCGAGCCTGTGCAATAATAAAAACCTACTCGAGAAAAATATAAATTTTATAGATAGCGGTGAGTAGGGTCGAATCCACAAGAACTAGAGATAATTCGTTTCTTCTAAAGCCCAGAGTAAGAGGGGGTTTTTGGAAAATACAAAAATAACTAATTAACCAACTGATAAAATAACTAACGGAGGAATTAAATTAATAATAAATACAACTCTAGGTAAAGGTGTAACTTTTCAGACACCCTCCATTCAACTGATCATCGATGCAAAGATAATTCAATTACTCATTAATAGATTAGTTATAGCCATTAACAAACTCTGATAACCAACTTTTTCTAACTTTATCGATAGCCAAGATACGACCGTTGACTATTTCTCTAACCAAGAAACAATCCTAGATACGACTGTAGGATTTAATTTCTCAATTGCATTAAGAATGAGAAAAGTCTAACCCTAACCAACAAACACGTTACAAGGGTTTATTTAAATTAGATCATACGTTCCCCTAACGTGTGTAAACGCTAGTCGCCATTGGTATTAATCGATTAAACAATTACGGATTCAATCAATTAATCTGATAATAGATTATTAGGTTAATTCAAATATTGGGCCATTGACATTCAACTAACACAACAATCATAAAAAGTTAAACTAAAAAACGTACAAATACCAATGAATAAAAAAAATAAATAAAATTAATTCGATCTCATAGATATTTGGAACTGAATCTTCAAATTGACTTTCGATTAGAAAACAAGAATTTAGTTATTCATTGTTGAGAAATTCCCAACGTGATACTATGAATGAAAGCCCCCAACATGCGGCCAACCAAAACAAAGATAAATACCTAATCTAAGTGACTAGTCCCCTCACTATTGCCTCCCCCTTCTCTACTAATACTAGTAGTTCTCTCTTGTATTCACTACCCGAAGAAAGGAAAAACAATAAAAATAGAATTCTACTTGAAAAAGGAAAACTCTCAAGATAATGTTAATTGTTCCCTAATAAAATATCTAATAAAAAGTGATAATTTCCTGATCTTCACCCAATACTCCATGTAGACTCCATCCTAAATTGGGAAACTTGCGCTTGACAATCAACTCCTAAGAAAATCACCCCCTTTTTAGCACCTTTTACTCCAACGCCCTACAATTAATATAAAATATCAAATATAAGTAGAATTCGATAATTAAAACAATATTTGACAAGAATACAGGGGAAATTAATCATATATTTAATAAAAAATTTCGACCTATCACCAATTCACATATGCAAGTTGGATATGCTTGATATTGATTGACTTCACAATCTCGCGATAATTACAAAGAAGAAGAAGTAAACCAGAATTCCCATACATGAGCTCTTTAAGGATGCAGAAGTCGTTTCACAACAATGCCTTTTACCTACTGCAGAGTTGTATATACTTTCCTATCTTGTGTATTCAGCCGAGATGAAGGAAATAATTGACGACTAATCATTCAGGTGGTTTTTTTTTTTTTTAAATGCGACTATCAGCCATGTAAACTGATCTTCGCAACTCAACCGCCCTCTTTGAATTTCTTAGGTTAGAAACGGAATACGGAAATGGAAGACTAGAGACTAAGCACGTGCAAAAACACGACTTTCATTGTTTTAGGTAGTGTTATATTGGTTCCACTGTCTATCTAGTTGATACTAAGCATTGATTAGCTGTTGAGAACCGAACAAGTATTAGCATGAAATGACGACCCTTCCCTGGTTAATTAACTATCGGCCATGGGAACTGATGTTTGCTACTCAACCACCGTCCTTGGATTTTTTATTTGAAACGGAAACCAAAACCTGAGACCAGACCAAGCACGTGCAGCAGCACGACTTTCATTATTTTACTCGACTTCGTATTAGACAGAGGATCCAGAGCATTGATTAGCAGTTGAGAATTGAACAACTGAAATAAGTCTTCCTTGGTTAAAACCTTCAGTGGGGCTAAGATTCCAATATAAACTACCTATTTTACGTAACCATCAGCCATGTGAACTGATGTTTGCAACTGCGGGTGTTCACACTTCAGAAAAAACCGAGTAACGGGCTGATCCAATCTTGATCGAAAACTAGATATCGGTAAAATGGAATTCGAGAAAACCGATTAAGATCCAATTTCAAATTTTGGTAAAATAGTTTTGGAATGGATATTGAAATTCGATTTTCAAATTTCAAATTATCGACCGAATTACCAAATTTCATATTTTTATTAAATATTTTATATATTTCATACCCACTAATATATCATATTACATATCAATGTATTAGTCAAGAATGCTATAAATTATAATTTATGCTTGTAAATAAAAATGTGACCTTAAAGGCATATTAATTAATAGATTAATAACTTTTATATTGTTAATTACACATTAAATATACTTAACTAATCTATATTAGAAACCCAATCTTAAAACTTTTGATATTTTACCTAGATACCAACTATTTAGTCGAAATCCAATTATCAAATAAAGTTTGGCAGGTGATTGGATGTTCACATTGTTGAAAAAAATTGAAAAATTTGCATTTTTTTTCTGAATTACTAATTACCGGCCCATGAATACCCCTATTTGCAACTCAACCACTCTATTTGGATTTCACGATTTGAAATAATAACCAAGACTTGAGACCAGGCCAAGCATGTGCAACAACACGACTTTCACTATTTTACTCGAGTAAGTATTATAATGAGGATCCAAAGCATTGATTAGCAGTTGAAAATTGAACAATTATTAGCATGAAATAAGCCTTCCCAATATAAACCTTTGACGGGGCTAAGAACCCAATACAAACCACCTATTTTACGAACTTTTCTATCACATCATATAGTGATACTTTCATAAACCTTCCCTACGGTATCTGACAATTTCACTCAGATCCCCTAATATTTTGCAAATTACATGGACCTCCCTCGATCTAATGAGATGACTGAATTGTCCTTCACTTAATAGTTAATTCATAAAGGGCATATAAATCGGGATTAAGAAAAGAAAAAAAGAAAAACCCTATTACTATGTCCTCTTTGCCACGGAAATGGGCCTTGCAAGTTTCATTTTAGACGAGCTCACGGCTAAGATTAAAAAGCAGACAGTGGACAGTTAAGATAGGCCGGCATTTATCAGTAAATATGGAAAGCCAAAACGGTATCGTTTTAAATTAGAAAAATACTACCAAAATTGTGGGAGAAACCTCCTAACGCTGTGACATCATCTAAAAATGCGACCCTGACACATTATTTGACACAGTGCCAGGTACTATTCTTTTAACCTTTTTTTCTCTATTTAACTCTTACATTTTATTTTAGATTTCAAAGGTAACCTAAATTTATGCAATATTAGTTTTTGCGTTATTTCACCTTTTAAAAATTGTCGTTTAGCTCTAAATTGTTTAAAATTCCAAAAATTTCATACTAAGTTTTATATTTCTATCTAAAAACCATTATTAAAATTAAACTATCTACGTTGTAACTTAATTTTTATATCACAATCCAATTTTTATTCATAAATTCATAAGTTTTTTTTCTTAATATTATTACCATTTCTTGTTTTTATCATAGACGGTTCGTTTTGAGTATTTGATGGTCTATATGATAATAAAAATAACATATCAATTATTTATGACATCTTTATTATGTCATAGATTAATAATGGCTCGATTACGGTTAATCTATCTAATAAGATTTTTGATTCAAGAAACACGTTGGGTTTAAAACCTTGATATAAGTTGAATATTCAACATTCCATCGATTGCATGTGCCTTATTTATGAGCAGTAAAGTAAAAAGAATCTAATAATATGTTTACAAGTTCCAAACATGACTATTTTTATACCATGTATGTCGTGATCACTTATGCTACCGGCATGTACTAATATATAACAACCCAGGGTTTATGTTTCCAAATGGATTATATATGTGATATTTTGTGACAAACTATTGCAAACTATATAATATAGTATAGCTACATGATCCAACAGAGGAGTTGTTGTCGCTTGTTCAACGTACGCACGAGCTCAATCCACCTTTCCTATATTTTTCCGTGTACATTGAAAAATCAAGGTTGTTTATGTCAAGAAGAAAAGAGTGGGGGAAATAGACCAACGATCGAGTTCTATATTTATGGACTAAAAGTGTTAGCAGGTGTATTAAGTTTTAAGAGCCTGTATTTTCATGATAAGTTATCTAAACCAATGTTGATGATTAAGTGTATATTGAATAAAATATTGGTGTCCCTTTGTTATTGAATAAACTATAAGCTTTAAATTCCTCCCCATAGAATTCCTCACGACTCTTGTAAGTAAAATTACCGGTTAATTGAATGTTATTATCTTAGCTAATTATGACGTAATTTCCTAATGTATGTGAAACCTACTCTCGTAGTGAATCAACTATACTTGTAACTAAATTATACCTACTTTCATGGTTATGAAATTAATTACAAACTCATTTCTTCTATGAAATTATATGGAACAAATCACTAAAACCACAAAGGTGCACCTCTACTCTTGTGAATAAACTCATTAGGTTTAGCATTTCCTTGAACTAGTGTCAAATCCCAATTCTCATTGCAGACTTAACACTTTAATATTATCACAATTAATGGCTAGTTAAGATCAAAATAATATCATCAAATAACCAATTAAACATCACTAACAAGATATAGAAAGTTTATCCATAATTCTAGGTATAAACTTTAACTAAACATAAAGAGAATGAAAGAAAAAACCATACTTGTATTATAGCTAAAAAATGAACTCAAATCCAAAAGAGAAAGTGATAGGAGAGAAGTCACCTTTGTCACATGAGTTCCAAACTCTCCATCTTACTTCTTAATTCTTCATCCAAATATAACTACAAATACAAGATAGATAACCTACACTAACTATACTATACTAATGAACTAAGAAAAACTAGTGAAGACTACATTTTTTGTAGTGTTTCTAGCCTTCTAAAGTTATATAACAAGTTGAACAAAGGTCCTATTTATAGAGAATTAAATATCCAGGCAATCATGTTTCAAGTTGTGCAAATTGTGTCTTGAGATTCTCAAAAGTCGTTTCTCCAAATTTCCAATATGCTTCATTCACTTTTCAGTTGAAATCCGTTCAGAAAATTGGTCCAAAAGTAGTAGGAAAGAGCTGCAAGTTGAAGTGCAACTAGTTGCAGTTGTAAAGCAACTAAAATGTGAATACGCTCCCTCAAAACACGGGTTAAAGTTGCGTATTGGATCGCATATTGTCCTCCCCTGCAGATTTATACTTTTCTGACCAGTTTTCAACATTGCTATGTTTTTGCACCAATTTCAACTGATATTTCTTGATGGTAGAGGATGAACTAGCTCTTGTATAAAACATGAAAGCTGCAATCCTTTGAGTTAGCATTTCAATGCACGAAGAATTATCTAATTTGGAGTTCTGTAAATTGACAAATGAGCAAAATACCCTTGATTGGTCAAAACCCTGTTTCAGCTTTTGATAACAAAAATGGCCGACTGTATTTCGACTTTTTGACTAGGTAAACTCATGAACTAGATTTCAATATCTTCATAAGAAATGTAGAGCTATGTCTTATTTCAAAATGGCTCAAGAATCACTTCAATTTGATACTTTTACTTCAAGATATAGCCGAAATACCAAAATGTGTTAAAGCTGTCAAACATATCTTTTTTTTATACTTGATTGCATTTCATCTTTTCAATATTTTGCACTTCATATTTTCTTTAAATCACTTCAAATCATCAACAATCATCCAAATGTCTTCTTAAATCACTCTATTTGATGATTGAATTATTAAAACCTACAAAACACGAAGTTTTCAACACTTTAATCCATAGAAATGCAAATTTTTTCATACTTTGCACTACAAAATGCATAATTCACTAGAAATCTAGTTAATTAGCTATAAAAATGAATAAAATACACCAAAACTAAATAATAAAACACATTTAAACACTCAAAGTGCACACTTATCAAAAAGAGTGGGGAAATAGACCTACGATCGAGTTCTATATTTATCGACTAAAGTGTTAGCAGGTGTATTAAGTTTTAAGAGCCCATATTTCCATGATAAGTTATTTAAACCAATGTTGATGATTTAAGTGTATATTGAATAAAATATTGGTGTCCTTATGTTATTGAATAAATTACAAACTTTAAATTCTAATAACTTTTGCAAGTTATGATCAAGATGCCTTGCATTTATAGAAATAAGGTCTCACAAAAACAACTTATCATGTCCTAAATTTGAAAAAGTATGTTACTTAGTTAGGCACTTGAATCATTGGTTGAGTAGTTTGTCGATATTGCTTGAGAACAAGCAATAATTTTAGTGTGACGGAGTTGATAAAGACTAATTTTGTGATCTTTTTGCTAATGTTTCATATTCTTTTGGAGTCAATTTGCGAAGTTAAATGCTATAAACTGCTCATTTTGTTCTCTAATTTGTACCTTGAGTTGATAGATGAATTTGTTATGATTTTGTCATTTTACTTGCAAAATCTCTTTGTTTTTGTAGGAAAATGATCAAGTTTAATTGGACGTGAAATAATGAACTAACAAAGTGAGGATTAGAAGCTTGAGAAGTCATAACAATGTTTAAAGAAGAGGTGGTGCAACTCAAAGATGAAAAATGGAAAGTTAAAAAAAGAAGAAAAAGAAGAAGAAACCCTTGAGGGTTTCTTAGCGGCGGATTCTACAAGGGATTATGGACAGAATGTTCACTTTGAGGAGAATAGCAAAGAATCACATGCCCTGCATGATTCCTGAAGAATCCTTCCATGGTTTCTCAAAAACTCTTGTGGGATTGGTGACAGCCACAAGTTGTCAACTTGCTTGACTTTTTGTTTCTTCTACTCTCTTGATGGGACATAAAGGGATGAAATGCAGCTGTATTGAGAGGTTCTAGGAGCTTCTCTTTTTGACCTTTTGGCTCCAAAATTGCAAGACCAAGAATATATAGTACCTAATTCTTCTAGTTTTGGGAAGTTTTGAGTTTTTCCTTAGTTTTAGTTAGTTTAAGAGAAGTAAGAGAGTTTGGAGGAGAAAAAAACAACCAAAGGATTGTGTCTTGCCCTTGGAGGCATGACACAAGCCCTCAACAAATGTAAGTCTCATTATTTCTTCTTGTTTTAGTGCATGTTAGTGTAGTGTTGTGTTTATCCATTCTTGTATTGCTTAACAAGAAGACCAGGGCAGATGATGACAGAGAAGTTCAAGAAGCTCTAGTGTCAAGGATTCTCTTCTCTCCACCACTTTATCTTTGTATTGAACTCTAAATTTGTTAATGCAAGATTTGGATTTTTTTTTGTGATGTTGATTTAAAATTTATGCTTTGGGTATTTGGTTGGACTTCCTATGATTGTTTGGGGTTGATTTCTTAACTAATTGATGCTATGATTTTGATTGAGTTATTTAGCACTTTTGCTCTTATAATCATAAGTAGCTAGCCATTGATTGTGATCATCTCAAGGCATTAGATTTGCAATGATAATTGGAATTTGACACTAGTTCATAGAAGTATTAACTATGGAGTACTCTCACAAAAGTACCATTGTAGCTTTTGTAGCGTTGTTCCATATAATTTCATAGAAGTAAATGAGTTTATAGTTGATTTCACAACAATGAAAGTAGGTATGGATTAACTATAGGTATAGTTGGTATACCGACAAAAGCAAGTATCGCGAATATTAGCCATAATTTAGTTGAGGTTTTGGTACTCATTTAGTTAGGAAATTACACTATCATGAGTAGACAGAGATTCCATTACCCGGAGAGCTTTCATTTGCATTTTTCTATCCATTTGCAGCTTAGTTTTATTTGTTTTAATCTGTTGATAATCTAAATAATAGAGAATTTTAATAGTTCTGGTAATTATTCATCTTTCCTGTGGGTTCGACTCTTAGTATCTTATACTCGCTCACAACCCGAATACTTGCAAAAAATCGTGTGTGGGATATTAGAAGTTTATAAATGTAAAACTTGACTATAAATTGAATTTAATTGTTATATGCATTCCTCGCGTTCATCAAGAACCCTATAACTCTGGGCTAAAATACAAGTGTATATGTCTCATACATTTAAGTCATGCATATCCCAAAAGGCAATGCCACAACCATATCTCACGTTCCATAGTGTCACGGTACTCCGCATTTTGATTTTTTTTGTTTTTTTTTTTGGGTAGAAATCATCCATATAATATTAATATAAACTCCTCCTATTACCCAATGTTATTAAAGTCGGACCAAATAGCGACTCGGCTAAACTACTGGGTCAAGGGTCAATTGGTTGGATCGGTCGAACCATTCTCAAAAATTCACTGACGTCGAAATGATGTCATAATTATTTTATATTTTTATAAGTTTCAGAAATATTGAAATTAAGTTCTTGGTTATATTTGGCTAACCATAGAAAATGTAAATTTTCGACATACACCTAATAATTATATATAAAAATATAAGTTCATGGCTAAAATATGTCTATTCTCTAAAACTACTTGAAAAACTAAATTAAAACAAATCAATGCAAGTTAAAATCACTGATACTAAATTGATAAGATCATAGGGATAAAATATCTTGATTTAGAGATTATTCAAGAAAGCGAGTGATTTTGATATTTACATTAAGTAAGTGGGTTTACTTATTCTTATTAATAAATGAAAGTGTTATAATTTAGGTAAATTAAATTATGTTTGGGAAAAAAAAAAAAAGTTTGAGAACCCGGGTCAACTAGTCGAATCAGTTCACTAGTTTAGCTGGTTTTTGACGGTTTTGAATGGATTTTAACCAAAGCGATTTTTTGTTACAAATCAATTTGAGAAGAAGGCCAATTCACGATCGAACTGATCGAATCGGCCGGTCCGATACAGGTCTAACAGCACTGCTATTACCACTTTGGGTTATCACCCTAGTATGAATATCTTGAAGAAGACAAAATACACGATACATAAGTGTTGCATAGTTAAGATCCGTCGTGATTTGGCTTATAGATAGCAACTTATTTGAAATAGAAGGAATTAATAAAGTATTAAGTATGAAGAGAGACAAGATTAAAAAACAGTCCCAACTTTTGTACTGGAAATGTGACACTATGAGCATTAGAGATTATAGGCCATTTGGGCTCAAAAATAATTAAGAAATCATTTGGATCAAAGATTATGCGATCAGTAGTCTCTGAGTCAATAATCCACTCACTCACATTGGTTTGCATTACAGTTACCTTGAGAAATACAAGCAAAACACTCTAGAGCAATATTGGGCATGGGAGAGAGTACGTATTTGACCAATATCGGCTGTTGAAATTGTTGCTTTTCAAGAGTTCCCAATATGATCGGTAGCGTTCGACCGATCAACTTAATGATTCAGTTGCAATATGTTATGGACCAGAAACCAGAGGAACCAGAATTGGCATGAAGCAGAATAAATCAAGCTTAATGAGATGGAATCAGTCAACAATGAATCAATGAAATAGTGAGCGAATGAACTTCAGCTTTCATTAATTGAATTCTGGTAACGTATTACAAGAACAGAGATAATGGATTTAGCTAAGAAGGTGGAAGAATTTGAAGGAATATTTGGGAGGGAAAATTGAGGAAATGCTCCTCAGCAAATTCAGATGAATCTGGACGAATGATTTTCAAAAACTGCCTGCTACTTGAGCAGAGAGGCCTCCTTATAAAGCTAACAAATCCTAACAGATTACTAACTAGGCCAATAAAAGCAAAACATGTGTCTTATTGCATCTGCAAGTTGCATCTACAAGTTGCCGCGCTTGAAGTTCTGTTAGAACAACTGAAACCCCAGGAAAGGCGTGATTCGTCGGCCACGCTTTTGACAACCTCTTGAACCAATGTCCACGCCTTCAGCTCTTGGTATCCACGCCTTTATGTTCTTGCTTCCTGGTTTCTGCTTACTCACGCCTTTTGTAATTGTTTTGCCCAGTGATTGCGCCTTTCTACTTCTGACATTCACGCCTTCTTTGTTCCTGCTGCCTAAGTCTTGCTTCCATCTTTAGATAGCTTCTCTACTCCATCACAATACCTCCCCCTTGCAACAATCCTTGTCCTCAAGGATGTCGAACAAAGTTCCAGGCTTCCAAACAAAGTCTTCAGATTGATATTTGGCAATTTGCAGCAAGCAAGTAGTATAAGGAAATAGCAAAGCTTGCTGATTCTTCTGAGTTTGATAAGGTTGGTGGTCAGCCAGGCCTTGTGGCTCCAAAATGTTTCCAACCTTTAAAGTTTTAAATTACCCATCACTCCCAAAGTCAGGCCCTGGAATTAGTTTTAGCTGAGCAACAAGAGCTGAAATTCTAGAAGTAGCACCACCAACCATAAATAATCTTTTAAGAGCAGCTTGATCCGGATAATGCAAACCAAGGGATTTCTCTACTGCCTTCAAAAGGTCTTGCAGGTTAGCATCAACACAACCAAGCAAGGTTAGAAGTCCTGCTGTTACTCCTGGATTTGAAACAGATAGGAGAATTCCTATGTAGCCATTACAGGCCAAGCCAGCCAGAAATTGCAGACCAAAGTACCTATTTGTTCCCTCTTTTAATTCCAAGAAATTAGCAAGTACTGATATAGATTTTACTGGTGCATGTACCTGTATGATATCCCTATCTTGAAACACTATTGCTGGTAATATGCCGTAAACCAATGTGCTATTATCCTTACTAAAGTCAATTTGACTACACCATAACAAAGATTGGGAAGATATCTCATTAAGAAGTTCACTTTCCCCAACCTCCATAATCACAATTTTACTTTTGTGACCACATATAGCAAGAGTAGAAAGTTGCCAAATGGAAATACGGACACCATAGATAACTGTTGTACACTTCTCTACTTCTCCTTTCTGTGGACATCTTCTTTCAAGCAATTTGAAGCTGCACTCCTGTACATATTTCAATTGTTCATTGCTGAAGTTTTCAAGCAAGATAACCTCACCGGGGTTGAACACGAAAATGAATGCATTTGCATCTTTTTTCACCCCAAGTGCAGTGTTTTTCACTATCCAAAATGAAGACAGAGAGCAGTACTCATCCACAGCAACATTAGGATTGCAGTCCTTACTTAATTTAGTCAACCCTTTGATCAAGCAAACAAGGTGTTCAACTATTGCAATGTAAAATATACCTTGCATCGAAACCGCACCAATTTTAGAGTCATTACAGTCTTTGCTCATTGCTATTTTAGTACCGCCTCCAGGATCAAATATCAAGTCATCAAGTGGTCTATTTTGTTGCGAAGGAACAATATTGACAGCAACATCATGCTTTTGCTCATCATTATCCATTTTCACAAGTTTAGATGCTAACATAGATTTTAGATATGAAGAACAGTTTCCAAACCGATAACCACTACAGGATAACTGATTCCAATTGATTTTCACCTCAGTGAACTTTTGCTTTACCTCGCGGCTGACCGAAGACCAATTTCTGGGACAATGGAGCGGTGAAGCAGAGTTAAATATTTCCTTGTCTATAGAGCCTTGTTGCCAAGCTAGCTCTCCTATAATCAATTCATAGCTAAGCCCTTGAGAGATAACACAATCGTTGTGAGCCAATCTATCAAACACTTGGTTTATAGCTTTTTCTTCTTGATAGTCCCTTGCTGATGTCTTATGTTGGTTCTCCTCTATGGCCTCCTCAGGGGAGCCATTTCCAAATCTCTCACAGAGAGCATTGCAGAGTTCTTCCCAAGGAGTATCCTCCCTTATACTGAATACACCATGGAACCAGATATCTGCCTTATCTCTGAAATAGAGTTCTGCAACCTCAGACCTCATTTCCTCCTCTACTCCATTGATTTTGAAGTACTTGTTGGCTTTTCTGATCCACTCCCTGGGATTCTCCCCTGTGAATGGTGGCAGGTCCACCTTGGGCAGCCTAGTGAATGTCCTGTTTTCCTTGAGCTCAGATCTATCTAAAACTCCTTTCTGCACCTCTTTCCTCCTGCCTCCTTCCTGATGACCTGAGTCCAGCTCTGAGCTGCTGCCTTCTGTATCCTTTCCCTTATCGTTCAATTTGGCCAGCATTTGTGCCATCATGCTCATCATGCCTTCGTATTTCTGGTCCAGATTTTTGAGAGCCTTCTCAGTGCTCTCCTGCCTGTGCTCCATGATCCTGACAGCCTGGTCTAGTCCATCACTTCTGTTAGCAAAAGTTCTAACTACACTCCCTAACTCAGTGATTTCTTTCCTCATTTCGTCCTGATTCTTAGTCATTCCCAATGGCTCGTAGCTAGCTCTGATACCACTGTTATGGACCAGAAACCAGAGGAACCAGAATTGGCATGAAGCAGAATAAATCAAGCTTAATGAGATGGAATCAGTCAACAATGAATCAATGAAATAGTGAGCGAATGAACTTCAGCTTTCATTAATTGAATTCTGGTAACGTATTACAAGAACAGAGATAATGGATTTAGCTAAGAAGGTGGAAGAATTTGAAGGAAGATTTGGGAGGGAAAATTGAGG
Source organism: Coffea eugenioides (assembly GCF_003713205.1). NCBI lineage: Eukaryota > Viridiplantae > Streptophyta > Magnoliopsida > Gentianales > Rubiaceae > Coffea > Coffea eugenioides. The sequence goes on from NC_040037.1 coordinate 40,090,581, forward strand.
AAATGCTCCTCAGCAAATTCAGATGAATCTGGACGAATGATTTTCAAAAACTGCCAGCTACTTGAGCAGAGAGGCCTCCTTATAAAGCTAACAAATCCTAACAGATTACTAACTAGGCCAATAAAAGCAAAACATGTGTCTTATTGCATCTGCAAGTTGCATCTACAAGTTGCCGCGCTTGAAGTTCTGTTAGAACAACTGAAACCCCAGGAAAGGCGTGATTCGTCGGCCACGCTTTTGACAACCTCTTGAACCAATGTCCACGCCTTCAGCTCTTGGTATCCACGCCTTTATGTTCTTGCTTCCTGGTTTCTGCTTACTCACGCCTTTTGTAATTGTTTTGCCCAGTGATTGCGCCTTTCTACTTCTGACATTCACGCCTTCTTTGTTCCTGCTGCCTAAGTCTTGCTTCCATCTTTAGATAGCTTCTCTACTCCATCACACAATATGTCACTCCGAATTTTGTCTAAACAGCATCCAGTTCATGAAGGAAGATTTATGCCCTTTCTTCCTATATAACATAGTTATATCTCTAAATATCGACAACATCACACTTCGTTGGATTAGGTTAATGGAAGTCAATTCTCCACAAGTCCTAAAGGTAATTGTACTATTTTTCAATTAGCACTCCGGCTTTTCTTATTCAAGTCACTTTTCTTCGAAGTTCATAAACTCGAGAGGTATTGCTCTTATCAAAATAGGTCATAGTAGCCGCATCGTATTTGGACAATGTTTTCGATCAAGGATAGATCCATAGAATTGATTAGCCTTCCTTTCACAATCAAATCTTCAGTTCTCCAATGTAGAAAAGTTGAATCCATTATTGAAGGTTGTGGAATCTCTCCATTAATGTATCCCACCTCATTTTTGCCTGAGATATGGATCTCAACAACTTGAGACCATAAATTGTACTTGATTTATCCAACCTAATGCTAATATATGCCATAAAGGAGTTATATTATGGTGTAGTCTCCTTGTCAAGATTTCCGCCATTCATGCAATCAAGCCTTTTAAGATGGAGTTAGTTCTACTGCAATCCATCATTTTAGATGATTCCGCTGTGGTTTCAAGCGTATGTTTAAAATAGAGTAGTATTTTGAGCAAAGATTTAGGATGCCTACTCTGTCGCCATGTAAAACAAGAAGGAAAAGATTTGGGAAAATATCTGTATATTTCTCAAGAATTTACAATGACACAGCAAAAGTTTTACCATAATATAATCTAGACACTATTTGAATTTTCGAAACTAATACAATTTAATCGAATTTGTCCTAATTGATCTTTAGTTTAAAATTCAAATAGAAATCAAACAATATCTACATTTAATTCATTCCAACACTGTCAGTTCATGATTCTCTACAATTAACTGCACCAGATTCTGTAAGAGGAAATCCACTACCCAGAGAATGCAACCAAAATGAAAACATTTAAAAGAAGTACATAGTGACAAAAAAATGGTGACCAAAATTTCCCTCCGCTACAGTATCCTAATTTGAAGAGTTCTTGGTTTATATAACTGAAAGAAGATAAATGATCACAATGTCAAATGTACCAGAGCAAGTTTCATCCCAAACTTAAAAATACAAGGAAACAAGATTTAGAGGTACAAAAGCTACCTGTCAAAGCTCCAGATTTGACCCAACATACCTAGCTGAAAGAAAAATACCTTTTCACCTTGTTTTTGCGGAACTAAATTGGCCAGGAGACCTATGGCTTTTATTTTCACCGCAATAAACTTGCTGAAAAGAACATTTAGCATTAACCAAAGATACTCAAAATGAAAATCACCCAATGAGGTAATAGCAACTGAAATTTGTTGGCCCCGAGCCAAGCAGAAGGTGTTCATGAGGCAGGAAGAAGAAGAAAGCATGGAGCTCTCCCACTTTACTCAAGCGAACAGAAGACAGAAATCTAGTGAGCATGAATACCTGCAAACAACATTCTTTCAGATTCGCACAAGTTGATGTAACAAGAAATAGTTTCATGATTGCTGTAACAAGAAATAGATTCAGGAATAGTAGTCAGAGTTGTTCTTTTTACTAACCTGTCAAACAAGAACCTGCATAGCATATTTTACTTGTCGATCAGTATTCTGGAGGATAGACACTGATCCTAATTGGGGTATTTTTCTTATCATTTAAATTTTGACGTTGAAGCATATCTGTCTGTAATTGCCTAATTCTCCTAGCTGATGAAATTGCTGAACCTGTGGTATGTTCTAGGTGAATAGCCTCGAGCTTCTTCATGTCTACAAAGTCAGGTGGGATTCGCAGAAGTTGTTTGCATTGCCTGAGGATAAGGCGTCTTAGCTCTGGGAAATCATTGGCTTGAGCCTCCCAACACTTCAAATCAGTAGCTCCAATGAACAAAACCTTTAGAGAGCGAAACCCCCCTTCTTCTGTCTGCCAATCCTCTCCCGTAAAAGCATTGTCCTTCAACTTGAGAACCTCCAGATACCGAAGCTTTCCAAGTATAGACATTTGATCCCAACCTAGGCTTGTGTTTTGCAAACTCAGCTTTGTTAGCCTTTTCGGGAATTTGTGTGGTTGAGGAAGGGCAAGCAGCTTGGAATTCACATCATCACCACACAACTTCAACCTTTCGAGGGAGTTTAGTTCGCAGAGATGGTCAAACAAATTAGACTCACCGTTGGCCTTCATAAGAGTGCCTAAATTCCCAGATATACCAAGCTTCTTGAGATTTGTAGCTCTTTTAAGCACTTCATCGGTAAGGCTTTCAGGTGAAACTATAGATAGAGTTTGTAGGTTTTCGCTGGTTGTGGATTGCTCCTGACATCTAGGCAAGGATGTGGAGGAATTAGTAATCAGATGCCTTAGCTTTGTCATTGCCCAAATGTCTGCTTGTATATCAAGGGTTGGGGACCCTGTGTGGACTATAAGAGTTTGCAAGTTAAGTAGCCTTGACATGGTCTTGGGAAGAATCTCGACCTCGCAGTTGATGGCAATGAACTTTAAGAGAACAAGGTCAGACAGTTTTCTGGGAAGACGTACAGTAGGCAGCTTGACAGATAAAATATCCAACACCCGCATTAGTTTGAAGCGCTTAAATACGTCATCTGGGCTGAGATTTGGATCCAGCTTAATTTCATCCTGGCCAAAGCTCAAGAATGAGCGTGCATTCTCAGCAGGCTGCTTTTTGCAAACGTATTGAGATAAGTGAGAGTTTTTGCAGGCAACGCGACGGGCAGAAGATGATGAACTGGTACCCACGTGAGTTTCTTGGAATAGACATTCTTCTTTGGCTATCTTCTTGCAAAAGTCACGCAGCGTGTCATGAATGCGACAAGTCTTAATCTGACCACTTAAAGTTCTCTGTTCCACCATCACTAGATTCCTGCCAACCAATTCCCTCAAACATGCCTCAGATATCTTCTCCATGCTTGCTTTCTCAGATTTGGGTATGAACCCTTCAGCGATCCACAGTTGCAACAATTTTGAGGCCTGGATCTCCAAGTCTTCAGGGAAGACACCAAGGTAGAGAAAACACGATTTGAGTATTGGATTCAAGTTATCATAACTCCGTCTTATCACGTCATCTATTATCTTTTGGCCATCACCCACTAACTCAGCTACACCATGAAGCACATCATCCCACCACTTTGGATCTCTTGGATGATTCCTAAGAATACCTGCTGTTACCACTATTGCTAGCGGTAGCCCTTTACATTTAGCCAGAATTTTCTGTTCAAGGGACAGCAGTTCCTTTGGACATTTGTTGTCCTTGAAAACCTTAGTCCTCAGCAATTCTTCAGCTTCATCTTCATTCATAAATCGCAACTTATAGGGTTCAGTCTTTGTTGTAACAGAGTTGGCCACAGGCTCGAGCCGGGTAGTTATCAGCACCCTACTGCCCTTGTTGTTGTCTGGAAAAACTTTCTTGAGATCGTCCCATGCTTCGGTGGCCCAAACATCATCGATCACAATCAAATACTTTTTCTTCAAGGTCTCTTTGACCTTGTCTTCTAATTCTTTCATCGACAGGTTTTGATCCTTAATGTTCTTGGTGAAGGCACTTAGTATACTAAAAAGCACTTCTTGCTTGTTGTATACATTTGAAACAGGGACGAATATCCGAGTGAAAAAATGATACTCAATTCTTGGGTCATTCAAGACCTTTTTTGCAAGTGTCGTCTTTCCTAGTCCAAGCATTCCGTGAATTGCTACTACTTCTAGCTGCTTAGATTCACCATGTTGCTCTGCCTCGGACGGGGTCTGCTCCTCTGCCTCGGACTTGCCCAGAACAAGTTTTTGGCCGCCGAGCAGTTTCAACACTTCATCAGTTGCATCCATAAACCCAATGATTCTGTCAGCCCCTTCATTGTCTCCAATCTATTACAATGAAAATGAGGAGAGTCACTAGAAATTAAGCGTTAATAATAATATTATTATTATTAAATAACCTTCCCATCTCTCCCCACACAATTCCCACCTCCAACTTGTCAGATACACGATTTGAATCCGTAACCGGGAAGAATTTAAGAACCTTTATCTGGTCATTGGCCTGACTTCAGTGGTTAAAAGGCAAGGAAGTTCACAAGAAAAATTATTATTATTATTATTTTGTCTAGAGCATGAACTTGTCCAAATGAATTGGCAACTCATGAGCGTGAGAAATATATGCAATTGTAAATCTTGTAGTACCGGTCAAACGATTTTCATTTTAATAAGAAAAGAGTACTGGTAACCAATTTAAGTAGGGCAAAGTACCTGATTGTGTTCATCAATTGAATTATGTCTTGCCATCTCTTCCCTTTCCAAAGCAGGCACCCCAAAATCCTTGTTTTCTTTGTATGTCTGCTTCACCTTTGCGCTCAACTTTTCTACCGTCTCACCTATTTTCCGAAGGTTTTCTAGGTGGCTTTTGGCGCTTACTACTTGTCTGAGTGTATTCTTATTTTTGTAGAGTGTCTCCTCCACGATGTATGTTTCTAGGAGATCTTCAACCTCGAAAACCCGGCGTCTGATATCGTCCGCCAGCTCCATCAGGGTCCTTGAATTGTAGTGCTTTTCAGTGTAGTCAGCCATGAACGTCTTCAAGAGACGGAGGCCGTCCTGGAGATCGCTGATTTTTTCATGATTACCACCTATCAATGCACGGTTCTCATTGATCAACTGCACCAGATTTTGCAACACAAATCCTACTGCAACCTCTACAGCCTTTTCCATCTCTCACGCTCCGGTTTTGATTTCACTGTTGAAAGCTAGCTGGACAAAGCAAAATTTTTTTTTTTCTCTTTTGGCTCAATATGCGTATGGATCGAGTGCTCTGGGTGTCAAAGGTCCTTTTTTTTTTCCCTAGACGACAATCATAGTATATCCTAATCTATCCTATAGGGGAAGGGATGGACCTAAGGAGATTCAGGAATAATTCGAAAGGAACTGAATCACCATCGGATCAAACGGATGCACTACGCAGCGTCTAAATTTTTTTTAAGCAAATCTATATTTTAATATGATAATTTATGAAAGATAAGATTTTAAATCTTAAAGGCTTGAGACCAAAGGCCGGTGGTTCTCTGGGTGTTAAAGGTCGACTCGCATAAACACTACTCCTACTAGATTCAACTTTATGGATGAACATGTATGGTTGTGGCCCCTTGCAATTAAGTCATTTTCTAGCACAGCTACGACCACTACCTCCCATTACCTCATTAATTAATCAAACTGCCCTGCCCCAGTAGTAAACTAAGTGAGTATTAAACTAGCAATTTCATAGATGACTGGTCAGTCTTTTTTTTTTTTTTGGGTGAGCTCAACACTTTAAGCGTTAGGGAAAGAACAAAGGGAGAGTTGGTGAATCGAACGCCGACGTTCAAGTTCACCTGACTAATGTGCTTACTAGTTCAGTTGGGTAATAGGGATAATTGATCGAGTTTTAGTAATATGTGAGTAATTTTTTTTTTTAGATGTACTGATGAAGTCACAGGACCAACCATTCTGACAGTAATGTTCAGAAAACACTGGTAGCTGGAGGACACTTTTTTTTTTTCCGTTGATTATGCTTTAAATTTGTCAATTTGGTTTTTGTTGACTTTCTTGACACTAAAAACCAAATACAAGGTGATTAAATTCCGTTCAGCCAACTAATAATTGCGCTTTGTTTATGTTCTTGTTAATGTATCATGATCATGCCTAGGTACCTAACGATGTGGTTCTAATTTTTTTTTTAACTTGTGAAAAATAGATGGAGAAACCAATCCTCTGATGACTGATGGGCATAAAACAACAAAAAGAAAAAGAAGAAAAAGCAAGTTGCATACTTTGCTCAGTGGGGCTCTATAAAAAATTGATTAATGCAAGTGGCAAATATAAAAATTAGGGCCAATTGCATTTGGCAGCCGCCAGGATCCGTTTCACACGGATGAATGGTTACTGCATAGGCCAATGAGATGCATAAAAAATGAGATTTTTTTATGAATTTTCTATTATATTTTTTAATTTTCTATTATATATTATTTTTTTGAAACTGTTATATTTATTTTTTACTCAATTAATAGTTATTGGATTTTAAGAAAACAAAAAAGAAATAAAACATGATGTTTATGAGGAGAAATAGCAATATAATAAAAAGTGGGATAGAAAGTGGCATAGAGTGTGGGACAGAAGATCCGTTGCGCCAATGAGAGCATCACCACAGTCCGTGACCTCCCTCAAAGTTACTGCCTAGGGAAATGGTTACTGACAATTTCTAACTCATGTTTTTAAATTCTGATTGGACCAGCCGATCTGACTAGTTTAATAAAAAACCGGTCAAGTATCCGGTCCAAGTCAATTTCAAAAACCTCATTTCAAAAACTCAGACCAAATTCGGTCAAAAATTGAGTTTGACCGGGAATAAGTGAAATAGGATAAAACCCAGTTTTTTCCATTTTTCATGTTTTGGTGACTTTTTTTCCGTTCTTCTCTTCCCTTCCTTTAATCTTTGGCTAGAGGCAATAAACTAATCTAAAATGATATTACAAACCCAAATTAGGAGAAATTTTCCATTACTTAAATTATTTAAACCCATTTCTCATGCAACTAAGCTGTAGAAAATTTGCAATCAAATAGGAGAAAGAAGGGGAAAAAAAAAAGAGCAAAAATGGGAATAGAAGAAAGAGCCTTTCATGTGAGTTTATTGTGTGATAAAAGAGAAGCGAGAGTTATGGTGTAGTTTAGAGGAAGAAAAATAAGACAAAGAAAAAAAAAAGGAAAAGAGAGCAGGTGACGGTTGCTGCTGCCTTGTCATCCAGATGCTCCTCTCCCTTATTCTTTGGCTATTCCTCCACGTGAGTTTGCTTCTCAAAAGCTATGAATCAAAATTAACTTATAAAAATCAAAAGGCTTTGTTAGGACTCGGGAGAACAATTCTTTGTTGGAAGAACAAGCAACTAAAGGATATATCATCCTATAGTGACGGCACAACAAAGAAAACAGCAACTAGTAGTTAGGTTTAACATTTATTTGTTTTGAGTGCCCTAGAACTTTTTAATAATTGTGTTTCAGCCTTTTATAGTTTTATTAGAATGTAAAATTAACCCATCACATTTTCCAAATTACATTTTTACTTATGGCTTTTAAAACTATTTAAGTACAGTCCTTTTAGACTAAATCTAAACTCATCAAATAACTATGTAAAGTTGTAAACCATTAATTTAAGGGAAACTTTTATGTATTATTTTAATTATATATCATTAATATATATTTATGATGTCATTCCATTCAACCCCTGATTGAATTCGATCGAATTCATTGACCCTTGACCCCTGAATTTGGCTGAGTTGATACCCAGTCATAGTCGGAAAACATAGTTTCTAACTCCTCATTCTAACTTGGGTGCACGGGCAACTTGATTGTCTGGGAACAATCATCATATTCTCAACCATTTGGTCGTCACCTTCCTTTCCTTCTTAAATTTGTCCTCAAATCCCAAATTTATTAACTTCTCTAGGTGATTATGTCATTCATACAGAAAACTACACTCTTTAATCAGTTTAATGGTTGACTTATACATCTGCCCTTTTTTTTTTTGCTTTCTTCTGAAAATACTGTTCAAATATTTAGATATGTACTGCATATAGGAGTTTAAAGCAGCTATGATGATGATTAAAGTGATAATTGATTATGCTTTGCAGGTGGTGGTGGCTTGAGATTTAGATTTTTATAAACTAAATCGTGAACATGAGTAAAATGGATGCTAAAGCTCACTGGTCATCTATTATAATTTGTCATCAACGGAGTTGGGTTGGTTTCCTGTAGGTTGATTCAACAACTAAATATCAGTTGCCGCTGCCAACATCGAGCTGAGCTAAGTTGAGCTAGGAAACAAAAATGGGTTTGATAGGTAGAATCTAGTGAAGAAGAAAAATGCTTTTGAGGCTCTAAATAATTAAGGAACTAAATTTGTTAAACTTATGAAACTGTCTTAGCAAGCAGGCGTCTGTGAGTGTGAACTCACAGCATTTGTCATTCTATTGCCTCTTTTTTTTTTTTTAACTAGAAGGGAGGTCATAAACTGAGGACCCTCTACTTATAATGCCTCTTCTTACAACTCAACTCAACCCAACTCTCTTCCTATCATCCTGTTGTTGTTCTATTACATGTACCTGTAATTTTATAATTTCACACAGAGTAACATTTTAGTTAATCACCGATTGAAAAATCACTAATCAAAGTAATCTGTAGTAATGGCAACATGCAACAAATATACATAGAAGAAGTCTCTTTCCAAGATCTTTTTTCGTTAAAATTTTCATATATGAAGAGGAGAAGTGAGACTTAAAAACCGGGGAGGGGCAGGAAAATTTGAACTCAGAACTTTTAATCCTTGGGATTTCAACTGATAGGTTGCATTTTTGTTATTAAACTTATGATTGTTTTCCCCTTGATTTTAGCTAAATATTGCATTAATTGGTGGATTCTGATTATCCATATCTATATGTATTGCAGAAGGGGTTTTTAGCAGAAACCTCTCAATGGCTTCCAAACTTCTCATTCTTTTTTTTCTAGATTTTTGTATTTATTTTAATACATAAAATGTAGTGGGTTATAACCAACCCTATCACCAGTCAAATTTAAAATTTAAAACGTTCCCATAATCTACTTCATAAACCGTTTATAGTTTGTTATTTATATTTTAAATCCTTTTTACTCCTTAATTAAAGACAAATGCTCATTCACATGCTATTTTAATACAATTTTAATTCGGAAGCATACAACATGATCAAGAAATAGTAGAACCAATTAGGACTAGATTTTGACCAAAAAAAAAAAATTAGGCCTAGATGCCACTGACACGCTGCTGTAACTTGCGATACCAATTAGGACTATTTAGCGCTTTTTTTTTGTAAGGAGTTAGGACACTGTAAAGTTTATTTAGGTAAACTTTGCCTCATCAGTGATTTGAGTATCAAGTTATTAAATATACTACAAATCCTATAATATCAGTCTACTACAAAAAATAATATTTTACTAGCATGTGGTATTTGCGTACGAAATTTCAGAGGTAAATCAAATGCTTTTACTTATACTCTATATAATTTGAATAGTTTTTTAGCGAATATAACCATACTATGCAGGACTATCACTTTGTACAATTGGAGCTAGCAAATTGTATATCAATCACAATTTAGATTTTGCTCGATACCTGCGCAGTTGGTGAGTTTCATCAGTAACACTACATCAAACTTTTAATGTTGTTTCATACTCTTACTAACATGTATTTCAAAAAATTGTAGGTTTAAAAATGATACATGTGCTCGAAAGTTAGTTATGTGGTCGAGGTCAAGCAATTTTACAACATCACAAGCATTATTGATAGCAAATTCAAAGAGAATATGGATATCCAAATATACAATCATGCATTCGGTAAACTTACTCTATTTAATTTAATTACTGCACAAATATTTTAAGTTTATAATCATAACCTATACCCTCTTTCATTCTTACTAGGTTAAATATTTTCGAATACTTGCTTACATTCAGAGTATTAACATAGAAAACATGTTCTATGAGCTATGCAAAAATTGTGGACAACTATGTGAAGGTCATTTTTCAAAAACAATGTGTATGCATTATAATGACGTGGTCAACACTGTTGTTAGATAATTAATTTCATGTACATTTAATTTCAACAAATTTTTCGGTATTGTATATAACATTTTATATGTCAAACAGGTACAATGTTAACATACAAATCAAAGATTCCAGTGGTAACATGCATCTTAATCTACAGGATAGCTATGCACACACTACAACAAAAATGCCCTTTAACGGCATTTAAAGGTGTCAGTATAGATAATTTAATCTGACACTTTACTTTTCCTCACACCTAGGACGAGTGTCGTCCCTTCCAATGTAGGGATAGGTATGTAATATTCAAATGTGTCAGGAAAACTGTGTTGTTATAACATCTCATCTGCCAACGAAAATTCCTTTTCTTGATAATCGAAAGTGTCAGGATAGCTATAGTACAACATTACAATATCGAATTCTATGCTGACACTTTTAATTGTCAGGATTTTTTTTTCTTTTTTTTGATATAGAAGCAACCTGCAGGTAGTGCTCCCTGCTATACATTCCGTCAATCAGAAACCCAAAGGACTTGTAAAATTATCCCAAAGAACAGAATGCATATAGTAATCTAAAAGCAAAAATCAATGCTCAAATATAATTTATTGAACTAAAAGTCAGTAACAAGTACTAACATAGCAAATTCCTAACAAGTACAAACTTGAAAGATTCTTTTGTGGACAAACTAAAAGATCCTCATGTGCACAAACTAAAAGATTCTCTTCCCTAACAAGTAGAAAGAACTTGCAGTAGCTGCCAAACTTTCCAATGAAATTAGACCCTTCAATCATAGCCACGAACACCCCATCAATCTTCAGCTGCTTCCACCTGTGCACAAAGTTTGTTGGGATCATTAGATCATCATAGCTAGCAATAAAATTCATTAATGTGTGAAAAGCATAAGGAACCACTTACAAAAGCTGATCTTCAGTGTAGTTTGTGTGCCTCTCGCATGTCTTAGTCCACTTCTTGAACCCATTGACAGAGCATTGCACAGTAAATTTGAAGGGACCAAACATGGTAACTCAAACAAAAAATTTGAAATAAAAAAAAAACAAAAGAAGCAAAATCATCTTAGGATTACCATCCAGTTTATCCTTGTTTCTCGATTCGCAGATGGTAAGCACTTTAACCTGTTCAAAAAGAAAAGATTCAGCCAAGTTGTTAAGACATTAATCTGTTTCTGTATGGTAATCAAATAAACACGTCCAATCAACAATATATGCCAAGGAGTTACATGTCTGACATTTCTTCATTTTCAACATCTAGACCACTACACTCAGTTATTAACTTCCATAACACACATTATTCAAGCAAATTCTTGCTCGGGAGCCAAAACCAAAATGAACACGCTTGCTACCTACTAACTGCTTCGCATAATACACTTGTCCTGTACCATCTCTAGGTCCAATTCTAAATCCTAATTGTGGGACCATTAAAGCACCAGACATTCTCTGCTCACAATCAGTTAATCCAATTTACATAATAAAACAAAAAAAATAAATAAATACAAAAATTAAAGATGAAAACATCTCTGATCAGAGTAGTATAAATGCCTATCGAAATTTGCATCACAACTAGGTATGACCCCAAGCGAAGCATTTGACAGGAACATTAAACAAAGAGAAGTAATCAGAGTTTTGAATAGGAAAGGGCAAGACAACAACCTGTGGATGAAACTAACAGGTCCATATCTTGAAAGCAATGCACCGACAAAAAACTGCACCATGTATTTCAGAATGGAAGGGTTGACTATTTATTTCCTCATTCAAGCAGAATACAAGGTACTTGCAATCTACCCTATTCAGTAGCCATGTAATCATTGCCAATAGTGCAAGTGGTCCAAGCCTCTATCCATAGTCATGTAATCATTGCCAACAACAAGTGATCAGTAATCGTCTCACATTTCCCTTTTCCGTTATGTTAAGGGCACAAAAGCTTAGCTTCTGCTGTTATAATTCTAGAGAATAGAATTGGAATTCTCGTGCACATAAGCTCCCTCTCTCCATACACACCAAATTAAAAGAGAAAAAGGAAGTAAGCAGGAGCTAGGGATGATCAAAATTACCCTAATAGCAGTCATTTGATCCATCAGGGCCTGAGAATGTGAAGCCAAGCCTTCTCTAAACTCTTGCAGACCATATCATCAGTAGCAAAAAGAGAATAAGATGTTTAACACTCACAGTATGGAAACTCAAAAGGGTCTCACCTGAAATCTAACGTACAACCGCTTTTCGCCCCTGTGGTAAGGGATAATCACGGGGCGTTTATCTACATATTCTTTACATACGAGTGGTTCTATTCTGTATAAAAAATGAATGTGGCAAGGAATAAAATGTCATAAACTGAGCATGGTAACTCAAACAAAAAATTTGAAATAAAGAAGCTGCTGCTGCTAAGAGAGACGGGGGAACCTAAGCATTTCATACTCGACGAGGCACAGCTCAACGATAAAGAAGGACAGAAGCTCCAACTAGTCACCAGAAGATTATTGCCAGTTATTAGGCAGATCAAGATAGTGCAAAAAATTCACATACACTAAATACGGAACAATACCTTTTTATTAGATTGAGCAGCTTTAAGAAAGCGCCTCATGAAGACATAAGGAGTAGGCACTGAAAGATTAAACTGCAAGATGTTGATCATTAAGCTCTCCTGCAGCGAGCCACAGTTCAATTTTAGTTATATGACAAAGGAAAGCTTCATATATCAAAGATCAACTCATAGACAATAGATGCCATAACAAACCTACCATCTCAAGCACATCATTTCTGGAGTAAGCCCTGTCAGAAATCAATATGAGGTCTTCAACGACAGGAACAGAAACTTCTTCATACTTGCAAGCCAGAAGCATTGCTGTCACTCCAACAAGGTGAAGTTTCTTGCGCACCAAAACGACTGATGGTTTGGTAGTAATTCTGAGGATACAGCTGAAGACTAGAAGCACTGTTCTATTGCTGAAGACCTATAAGATTGCAGACAGTAGGTGAGCTCTGGACCCTGTGCATATGCATTCGGGTGCTGTGATAGCTGTTCTGGAGCATGGGTTCATGGGCATTTCCATCGGTGTTGCAGGCTTGCAGCTCTCAGGTGATCTTGGGGAAGAGCAGGCAGAAGATATGCCAAAGGAAGCCCCAGGGGCAGGATGTACAGTCAGAGTTGGGTGATTCTTTTTACCTCCCAGTTGACTTGTTTTGCCACCCCTTCCTAGTTTTGTCTTCGATCACAAGTTGCAACAATAGTTTCAGCAGTCCATATAAGACCAATATAAAGCACTAAAAAAATTGCAATTCTGAGCGAGTAAAGCATTCATAGATAAAATTATGCTAATTCAAAATGTACAACCTCTAAAGTACACGGCCAGCACTTCCATCATTGATAGTGAACAACCCAACAGCAATATGTTCCGGCGCAATATAATTATACCCCATAGTCCTCGAATACTCCACGGCAGCCTCAAAAACCCGCTTAGTGCTCAGCGAAAATGGCACATCCATGGTCGAGACCTCTGCCCCCTCAGGACCAAGACCACTCCCATTACCCTTACCATTCTCCTCCTTATCATCAGAATTGGTATGCCAAATGCTCTTAACGGCTTGGTGAGCCATCTCGATTGTGATTCCAGAGCCTAAAAACCCACCGGAAGCACTATCTTCTGCGATAAGTCCTAGCAAAAGATGCTGGGTATACACCATTTCTACCTCCAAAGCATTTGCCTCCCTCTGGGAAAACATAGCCACTTTAATTGCTCTCTCAGTAAATTTCTCAAACACCTCAGCTACAATATACAACGATCGGTTTGACTTAGCTTTTCCAGACGCAACAGAAATCATAGTTTTGTCAGAAATCGAAATCCCAAAATAGGAGGAAGAAGAAGAAGAGGAAGAACAGCTAGTGCTGGTGCTGGTACTGGTACAGCTGCTGGTGATTGTAGAAGGAGGGTAGCTAGGGAAAAGAGAAATAACATTCCGGCAGCGGTGGTGGTGGCGGTTGAGGGGAGAAAGACGGCGGTGAGCTTGAGGAATGGAATGAACTGAAAGCGGAGACGATGAATCCCATGGCTGATTCTTCCTTACTTTAATTGGTCATGGGAGCCAGAAAGAGCGAAAGGAAAGAAAGTGGAAGAAAGTTTCATTTAGTACTTCGGTGGTCTATTATTTTCCAGGTTTCCTTTACCCATCTGCAATCGTCTTGCGCCATCTACAAAAAACTCCGGTCTTAACGCCCCTACTTGGCTGAGAGATAATTTGCCGAGAGTTAGTTTGCGGAGAGAGTGTTTTTTGTGAGAGAGATCAGAAGAAGCAAAATTTGACTAAGTGTTTTGGCCGGCAAATTGAAAGTTTTGAATATTTCACAGCAAATGAATCTTCCGCCAATTCACTATGATGTTGTTTTGTGCATTTCCTTTTTTTTAGTATATCTCACATTTTCTCAAGTGTCATGATAGGTAATCTAAAGGTACATTATTATTTTTATATCAGATAAAATAAAAAAAAATTAGAGTGTATATTATTGAGTTGATAACAAGTGTCATAATAGATGTGTTATAATGACACAAACCAGCAAGTGTCCTTATAGACATGTCACGAAAAGTCATTTTTGTTGTAGTGACAATTCATATTTGGTTGTGATGCTTCTTATCTCAGAGAATTACAAAGGAATGTAGAATATCTTGATATATGTTTATTTTTTATAATGCTATTTATAAACTATGTAAAAAAATACACTAATTTTGAATTTCACATATACTTAATTCTCAGGACAACAGTAATAGGTTGTTCAACCAATGAATCAATTCATGCAAAGATCGTGCATTTTCATTTGTAGTACGCATTTCACAAAATTCAACAGAATTAATTAAATCACCAATTTTGACTTTCGTACTAAAAGTTGATTGGTGTGAAGAGTGTTCACACCTTCATGCAAGATTATTAAATCGAATGTTATAAATTCAAGGAAAGTTATAAATTAGTGGAGAAATGTTGCAAATCTTGATCTTTTTTAGTCTCAACTCTATAAAGATCTAGTAAGGATGATTTGCTATAGAAGATCATTTTCCTACTATTAGAATTCTGTACATAAGTACACCATAGTTCAAATAGGTTTATGTAATTTTGTGCAAGAGTTAAAGGCAAATACCCTTCAAATTATCCTAAAGGATATTTGTCCAAAATCTTTGCACACTAAATTCTGGACAAACAAAACCTAAAGAAAAGTGACTCAAGTTACGATTTGAAATCTTTTTACATAATTTGTTTGAAAGTTTCAGCTATGTTTTCTTGTATTATCCCTAACATCTCTCTCTTTCTTTTAGTGTTAAAATTTTGTGAAACATGTAAACAACTTAAAATCTCGGTATTAATTGACTTGAATGATCGATCCATTAACTAATATAGCCAGCCATTTTCTAATGGTATTTCCACGAAGGGATATATATATATATATATATATATATATATAATGTTTTAGCCTTTTGGGTCCCTGATTAATATTATTTCTTATGCTGTGTTTGAAGTTTCAAAATATCATTCAGTAACTGGACCTTCCTTCTCACGTACGTTGCAGCCTTCTCTATCTCTCACGCCCGATTTTGATTTCTCTGTTGAAAGCAGGCTAGTCAATTATTCTTTTGATCTCAAAACGTGTATTTGGACAGTAGTGGAGCCAAAAAAAAAAATTTCAGTGGGAACAAAAGACAATACTAGAATTTTTTTTACTTAAAATAATGCATCTCTATTATGAACAACACAGAAAGGCATTTAAACATAAACTGTCATGTTTGGAGAAACCATACAAAGTCATTTACATTTTACAATTGCTTACAACAGATCTTCTTGATTTAATAACGATTTACTACCTTTTCATTTTAAACTCCACAAAATATATTTTTCTCAATGTAAGTAGAGAAACATTTTTCTAAGATTCTAAATAAGTGAGTGATAAATTATACCAAGTTCGAAGGGATCTAAGGAGGTGATAAATATAACAAATGAGTTATATATCATAACAACTTCAAGAGGAACTAAATGGCTATATTCTAGAGTTAGAAACTTTTGGGTTATTTAGTACTCATGTTCTTTATATTTCACTTCTTACTATTTTAGTAGAGGTAAAGATGAAACATTTTTCTAAACTATGCGGATAATAGGGAAAATTTTGAGGGACAATGAGGGCCCATGCTGCCCTCCTTTGCATCCTCCACTATATATGGATCGAAAGGTTAAATTATATAAACAATGCTTTTACTGGATTCAACTTTTTTTTTTTACTGGATTCATCTTCATTGGCGAGCATGTGATTAATGGAGCTATTTTTATTGCTTTCTGGCGTATCATATTATTAATTAAGCTGGGCTTTCCCATTAATATGCTATGTAGCTGTGTTAGTTCATGTTAGGCCAGATTCCAAGTTGATTGGCCAAGCTTTTTTTAATTTATTTACTTTTTTAATTCTTTTAACATTTTAAGCTTTGCAAGGGAGGAGAAGAAAAGGAAGAATTTGAGAGTTAAACTAGAGACTTCAAGATCATCTATCTAATGTTTCTACAAACACTTAGGTTTTTGGGGCAATTGAAGAAGTCTTAGCACTAAGCATTGGATAAGACCGATTATTCTTATTATAATGGTTCCAAAGTACTGGTTGACAAGTATATATATTTTGTCTAGTATTTTGTATATATTTTGGATGGATTGTGGTGGAATTGGGCTTAAATTGATGACAAGAATGATTACTTTGATGATTAAATGATAACTAATTGATGTAGTAAGTAAAGAGTAAAAAATTGCGTGAAAGTGGGCATATGTATATGATTAAATTTGTTTTGGCAAGAAGGCAAGGTATACAGCACCAGATAGAATGAGTCAAGTTGAATATTGCACTAGATACTTATCAGAGAGTTCTTAAAAGAAGGTGTTCAGTAGTATACAGTATCGAATAATGAAACGCGTTTCGAATACTGCATCGGATACTTGAACGAGAAGAATTTCCAAGTTGCATAACTTGCACAATTTGCAAGCAACTTTTCGACCCTTTACTGTGACAATTGGGACTTATTCATAGATACTTTTTGGATCTAAAACATCAACTTTTGTCACTTTTTTACAACTTTATGTCATCTCAAAATCCAATGGTGTAAAGAAATGATGAAGGAGGATTTTTTGGGAGGAAAATTCTTGAAGAAGAGTCAAAAACTTTTGTTGGGTCATTAAGAAAAATAGGATAGAAGATAGAAAGTGGTTTATTAGGCTAGAACTTACTCTCTCTTAACTTGTAGCAAAACTACTTGTAGTTGAGTTCATTCGTTTACTTGCAGTTATTATATATTAGTATTTAGAGTAGTTTTCATTTCTTATTATTGTTACATGTCTAGATAATAAAGTATGATTAAGTTCTAGTAATTGTGAGCGCTCCTCGAGGGATCGACCTTAATTTTGTTATACTACAAAACAATTTGTATACTTGCAGGCAACGAGGATTTATTGAATAAAACAAGAGTGCGGGTGAACCTCGTCACTAGTAGCCACTGTACGTTCTTTTATGTGTTGCTCGCGTTTTAAAATTTCTTGTGCTCATCATTTCAAAATGGTTTTTGTTGACTTTTACTCTTAACACTAAAAATAAAGTATAGTAATGTGGTTAGATTCCGTTCAACCACATTGTATTCTATTCATGTATCATGAGCAAGCGTACCGAACAACGTGGGTTTACTTGTGAATGGGACAACTTTTACCATTGAAAAATATTGCGAGGAATGAATGAAGAAACAGATGCTCGGAGCAAGTTGCCTGCTTTATTGGGGCTCAAAACAGAATTGATTGATACAAGTAGCAAATGGAAAATTAGAGCCAAAATTGACTACCTCGGAACATTAAGTTTATTTACAAATTATTATTCTTTTTTTTAAGGGCAAAAAACCGCGGTGGTCCTCCAACTTTCAATTTTGCGCACTTTTAGTCCTCCAACTAATAATTGCGCAAATGTAGTCCTCGAATTAAAAAAGTTGTATATTTCTAGTCCATTCGTCCAATTTCGCTGTTAAGATGGATGGGAGAGACATCACAGACTACTCTCATAACATTTGTTGGGGGCAATCTCGTACACACAACAGGGGGACTTACCTTAAAAATCTCGTTCTTTTCCATTTTCATTCCAATTGACATCTGAAGCTTGTAGGATTGGTAAATCTCCTCCTTCTCCATTTTCACTCCAATTGACAGTAGATTTTTGGTCTCAATTGAGCCGAAAATGAGGAGATTCAACACTCCAACTCTCCCTCTGTGCCCCTGCGGTAAATCGACAAAGATGGTGACTTCGTGGACATCTCGGAATCCTGGCAGGAGGTATGCAGTATGCGCAGATGGGGGTTGCGACTTTTCGGATTGGATCGTCGGGGAAATGTGTCGTCGATCAATTGAGGTGATACCCGGTCTTCTAAGAAGGGTGAATGCAACTGAGCAAGAAAGGGATGAATTGCAAACTGTACCAACCAAATTGGAGTCAAAAGCTGCAAAGTTGAAGGTGAAAGTGAAGGACATGGAACACGAATTGGCGAGGCAAAAGCATATTAGGAAGTGGCTTGTAAGACTACTGGTACTCTCTTGGCTTTTAATCTTATTAATGGTGGTTTGGCCTCGAGATGAAAGATGGACTTCTGGAATGCTGCAATTTGAAGAAGCTCTATGAAAATTGCGTAGCTGACCAAATTGTATCTATCAAGATACTGATGGAGTAATCTGATTTTAAGATAACTGTAAAAATTGTGTTGTAATCCTGCCATATTGTATTGGCCTTTTGTAGTGTTAGTTAGGGTAACAAATATGCAGCTGAATTGTACTGTATGCTTTTGGAAGAATGGAAGTAATAGAATGAATCTGAACTGGTGGTCCATTGTGCTTGGCAGGCTAGCAGCCACACATGAAGACGACATTAGAATGGGAAAAATGAATGAATGCTAATAGTTGAAACCAGAATAAAACAAAAAAAAAAGAAGACAAAATGCCCTGTTATATTCATTCATTCATTTACTTGATACTATCCAACTGCGTGCTAAAAATAATAGTAGAAACCAGAATAAAACAAAACAAAACAAAAAAAATGCCATGTTATATTCATTCATTCATTTCCTTGATACCATCCAACATAGCAGTCAAAAGGGATACAATAGTCAAGCTTGACCATTTAACAATTAGTAGAAAAAAACCTAATCCCTCTTATACACAAAAAGCTAAGCAGTTGGATAAAACCATGACTTGGTCAAAAGCTGTCTATTACAAAAGAAAGACAAAAGACGTTTCCCAGTCAAAAGAGATCCAACAATAAAGTACTGCTGGTGTGCAAAACAGTGAGTGTTGTTGGATTAAACAACTGTCTATCCTCTTGTACCTCCAGTTTCCCTTCCTCTTCCTCTACTAGGTCTTCCTCTGCCCCTGCCACTCCATTTTCCCTTCCAATTCCCGACAGTGAAGGGAGGTTGCTTGCCCAAATATGCATAGTTCAGATTGATAAATCCTTTATCAGCATCTGTTAAAGGCTGGTTTGTTGAATTTTTCTGCTTCTGCCTATAGGAGGTAGTTTCTGTGTTACGGGAGTGCTACAAGAGGCCTACTGTTCTTGAAGATTAGCACCATGCTGGAATGATGATTGGTGGTCTTGCTGATCCACTTGCTGTTGATATGTCTCATTCTGATGCTCATGTTGCTGTTCAGATTCAAATGCCTCATGTTGGTGTTCATTCTGATGCTCATATGCCTCGTGAACTTAAGGAGATTGTCGCTGCACATTTCTTTTTTTCTTCCTTTACTGGTCCTTTCTAACCTGTCAATGGCAGCAAATAACAAAAAGTAAGATTTTAATCTGTCTTTTCATGTATACCACAATTTCTATACACTTACAGTTTGCCTTTTAGATGGCCTCGTAGAGGACTTTGGACTTCTGGGATTTTCTGCACCCTGTGGAGTATGTACACCAATATCAGTACCCTCTTCTACTTGATTAGATTGAGTAGACCCTTCTTTGCAACATGTAGCTACATTGTGACCTGCCTTCCCACACTTTCTGCAATGTATAACAATTCTTCTTCTCAGTTTTCAACCATGATTTTTTCCCTCTATGATGTCTCTCCTTCGAGCCTTTCTTGGCCTCCCAGGCTGAACAACAGTGAGTGGTGGGTCCAATATAGGCATGGTGGATGGGGGCCATAGAATTTCACCACTAATTGGTTGGAGGACATTACAATATATCTTCAAAAATAGATCTGTACTGTAGCAACCTTCAACTTCATTATAAGGATTTCCATTATTCCTATGAATTGCTGCTATTGCATGACAGCAAGGAATTCCACTTACGGCCCACAATTTGCACGTGCGATGCCTTTTTTTTAGGTTTACAACATATTGGTCTCCTTTAGGGCCATTCACTTGATAACCAACTGTAGACACCAAATTTTTATCAATTTTAATATTTTCCTCGATTATTTTCTATTTGATGAGTCATTTATTTTCATGTGTATTTTTCTTATATTTGCAGGTTTATTTTAGCAAAAGAAAAACAAAAAAAAAATCAAAAATAAAAAATAAAAAATAAAAAATAGAAAATAAAAAAAAAGGGCATCCTGATGTCTAGTCATCATGATTCCCTGGACATCATGATGTCTAAACATCATGATCCCATCTTTTGACCGAGGAGCAACGGATGGAAATTGAAAAAAAGGCTCCAAAATTGCGTGAGGAGTCCCTGGAGCTCCAACGGACAGAAAGAAAAAGGCTCTCCCGAGCTCTTCTCAGAAGCTCTGAACAGACGAAGGAAAAAACTGCAGAGAGGTCCTCGGGAGCTCAGGGGACCGAAAAGAAAAAAAACACCCCTCATTTGCTCCCTCTCTCAGGCCTCGGTGCAGAAGGAAAATTTGCAGAGAGGCCCCTGATTCACTCTCGCATCTCTCCCTCTCTCGGACGAAGGCTACGGACAGAAAACAGAGAGGGAAAGAAATTTTTGCAGAAGAGATCCCTAGCTCAATTTCTCTCGGTGGAGCAATGGAACAAAAGAAGGGAAGGAAGAAAATTGCTCCGAGGACCTCGACTGAGGCAGAAGCAGAAAAGAGAAGGAATTTGCAGCAGAGGTCCCTGGATCATCTCCAGAACTCTCTTCCTCTCTCTCGGACTTGTGTAGAAGAAAGGGAAGAAAAAAAATCTCTCGGCTCTTTCTCTCAGATTCTCCCTCTCGTTTTTTTTAGCAAATAAAACACTCACTCTCAAATTTTCTCTTGGACAGGGCAAGGCCAATAAAAATGATTGGAGCTTGCAATTTCATCAAATTCTAATCAAGAGACTACAATCTTCATTGAGGTATTTATTCTTTTATCTTTTTTCCAACTTTTTCCTTTCTTTAATTTATTAAATTAAATACATGATTTGATGTTTGTTTGTCCCTTGGCTTCGTTTGTTGTTGTTACTGATGTTGTTGAATTTTTGGGGAATCCATGAATAAACATTAAAAAAAATGATTTCTGTGAATGCATGATAATTGTTTGAAAAATGTGAAAAATGAAAAAAATGAATTTCAAGGGCTGTTTTGCTTTATTTTAATTTTTTTTATGTTGTTTTCTTGTCAAATAAAATCATACTTATATTGTAGGAATTGTAAGGAGTGTTGTAGTATAATTTTTATGATTTTTGGTGAAAATTTGAGTATTTTAAAAATAATAAAAATCGTGGCTGTTTCTGGCATTTTGACTATCTTCGAATTGTTTTCTGTACAAACTAAATCCGGATTTGGAATCTACTCGAAAAATCGAGTGAAAATGTGTGTTTTAATAATTTTTGGTGACCGGAAAAATTGCCGGCGATCGGTAACCGGAGGCACCGTCAGCGGTAACCACGGCCACCGACAGAATGTTGTAGGAAAAGTTGCAGAAGTTGATTTCCGAAGCTTTGCATGATAATCCGGAAAATTTGCGGTTCAGCCCCCCCAACTTTTAAATAATTACATTGTGGCCCAAAAGCTTTTGTAATTGAACCAGTCATGTCTCTATTGAGTTTTTATTTTCTTTTTCATATTTTAACTGTATTTCAAGTATGTTGTTTCTGTGATTTGAGGGTGTAATTATATTTTAATAATTTTGATAGATTTATTATTTTGGTTGGGTTTGATAAAATAATTGGAGTTTTTGGGTTGAGATTTGTTTAGTTGGGTTTTGGTATAAAATTTGGATCATTTTATTGGGTTTTAGAAATGGGTTTTGGTTTATTTCTTGTGGGTTTGGGTTGGGCTAAGAAGTCAAAACCCATGTATTTATTTGAGTTGAATTGAGTGATAAAAAAGACGGGCTGCCCATTTCTTTTCCTTGGATTTTCAGTTGGGCTGAGAGGGTTTTCTGCCCAAACAAATAAATAAAATGACCCAATGGCCCATTTCCTTAAAAGATCTGGTTACGAAATTGCAAATCAGTCCCTGTACCCTAGAGCATTTTCTCTATGGCCCTAATGACTTTTATTACTTTCAATTATGTCCCTGTTATAATTGCAAATAGGTCCTTTAATTTTATTTTTCTTTAATTTGGACCCCATATCTTTGTGATAATTGAATTGGATCCCAAAACTTTGTTTATTTTTGCAATTAGATCATTAACAGATTGGATTGCTTAAATAGAAGTTGATTTTCTTCCATAATCATCGATTACACTTCATTTAAGTGTTTCAATTGATTGATTTCATTTTTATTTCCATTTGCTATGATTTATTTGTTATTTAAATTGGTGCCTTGATGATTTTGTTAATTTTGGAGGTAAATAGGGCAAATCCAATTTCCCATTAATTACTACTTCAAGGGAGGTATCTTCTTGTATCATTTTAAATCCTCTTATGTGCTCCAATGTGTTTTATTGGCAATCACATGTTTTGAGTGTTATTCTTTTATTTATTATTATTCTTTTCTTTTTATTATTGTGATTCATTTTTAATTTTATTTATTTAATTTTATTTTATTCTTGATTATTTGAGAAGGCAATTAAATGTCACAATTGTAATAGTTAGGTATTTATTTTAATTATTTATTTTATTTCCCTTTTAGATTGTAGTAGGCTTCCCCCTAATGTAATAGTTAGGGCTTGTTTGCTTGTTTACTTGGTGTGATTTGCGTGCTTCTTGCTACGTGTTACTGTTTTTCTTAGGATATTTGCATCTAGATATTATGCTTACATGTTATGTGTTACGTGCTCTTATGTGTTTATTTATTTTAATTTATACTTTATTTGTTTACTATGTATTGTTAATGCATAACGTCACCACACTAGTCCAACGCTAGTTGTGGCTTCTCCTTCTATTTACTTGCTAGTCCAACGCTAGTAAGGATTTCTAGAAATGGGCTAGTTCAACGCTAGACCCGTATATGGTTCATGCATTAGATTCATTGTTGTATGATATTCATTACATTTTCATGCATATTTTATTTTTTAGGATCTTTTCTCATTTGCATGATATTTTCTATTATATTATCCTCTACCCCTTACCCTCTACATATGTTAATCATATCATTTAGAATTGCATTTTATTTAAGAAATTGTGGAATAAGTTAGTTCATTCGCTTGTTCATATTAGAATAATTATTCTTTGAACAGGAAAATGGGTTATTATGACTTTTTTAGTTTAAATATCCCATTAATCCCTGTATGATAAAATTATGTCACGAGTTTTTGTCTCCCGTACCCATTATGATGCATCCCTATTCTTTGATCACTTATATCTATGTATAGAATTTAATTTGCTTCTTCTGTTTATTTGATTTCATCATTTGCATATTCGTGACTCCTTCAAGGTATTGTTTTGGCCTTCGCAATTAATGCGATTGATACCAAGTAAACCCTTGAATGAACATTTTGTCCCTCTCGATATTTCTATTTGCATCCATGTAGAAAACATCCAAATGTGATAAATTTAAAGGTTAGATTAAGAAAATTTTGACTAAACCACGCAACTAGCTTAGACTAGGTTGAAAGGGTGCCTTAGGTTTGAGTTGATTGAACCTTTGCCTTCCCTTTCTTCAACCGTGACTCCCGAACTCATTTTCTCTTGTTTTCAAAGACCTGGAGTTGTCTAAAAGGGTTTTATATATTTTATTTTTGTTAAAAATATTTTTGGGTGACTTGGTACACCAAAACTCAATATCAAATGGCGACTCCTAATTTTTCTTAAAAATCCTTTTCAGACTAAATTTTGGACCCAAATCGTCGCATTTTTTAAGTCCCATTCTTGGTCCTTTTTCATTTATTTTTTTAATAAAATCACATCTTTTTATAAACTCATTTTATTTTCCCATCGGAAAAATGGGGCGCGACAACTTGGCGACTCCACTGGGGACCGCTAGAGAGTCCAAGCACTTGGTTTAGTTGTTCTTTTCTCTTTTTAACCCTTTTATTTATCATATTTGGATGTTTTAGGTTGCATTTTTCTTTTGTTTTGCATTTCACACTCGTAATCGTTCCTCGTTTTACGTGTATGGGATGAATGGCTTATTTATTTATTTATTTATTCGTATCACGCTTTGCATTTGGGTGGGGGAAAATATCACCGTAGAGCCTCCATGCTTGTTTTAATAATCCCTCCCTTCAAAAGGAAGCACTTCATACGTGCATGCACTACTTTTCACCCTATTTTTATTTTTCTCGTGGGCGCCATCCCACATCTCCTTGTAGGATTAGGATCGATTTCCTTAGGTAGGCGGATGGTGTGCTCTGCGCCCATAGCGATGCTTAAGGGATCACTCAAGCCACCGACCGAAGGTTTTGGGATTGATGACCCTTAATTTTTTGGTCTGAAGGCTTGGGAGCCTGAAACCTTATCGAGTCTAGATGCATTAGTAAGCCAAACCTCATGCATCCATATTAGAAATTACCTAAGATAAGAGTCAACCTATCCAGTTAGGGACACTAAGCACGAGGGGAGGGATTTTACCCCTCTTTCTTTGCTTTATTTACTTTTTATTCTTGTATCATTTATTGTCACAATGTGTTATATGTTACTTGTTGAACTAACCTCTCCTTGTTTTCCCTTTTTCTGCATACACAAACTTTAGAAATAAGAGTCCTAACATGGTACTCGTTTAAGATAAGACCGCCTCTTATATCAAGCATGTTTAAATTTTAGTCAATTGCATATGCATATGTATTGCACATCATTTTAGGCTTACCCTGGCATTTAAAGGGGGCACTTTTAGGTCATATTTCAATTATTTCATTGCATATTTAATCGCTTTAATAAATTGGCATCATGCATCAACTATAGAGGGAATGCCGTATAGGGAATCCCATGTTAGGAATAAACCACCTTATGTCTCGGATATATAATCCAATGAGACTTGCACGTTTATATTTTTTTGTACCATCCGAAGGGGTAGTGCACAAGGTAAGGTGGGATTCGATCCTCTCCGTGTAACGACATTGAGAATGATAGAATAGTTTTTGCACATTAGAATATGAGTCTCTAATAATCATTTTTTGGCCATTTTGTTAAAGTTGGTAAAATTCCTTGCATAAAGGACACTACATTAAAGAAATTCAAAAATGGTTTTCTTGTTGGAAAAATAAATATATTGTGGTCAAATCTTGATTTTAGAAGGTTCATAAACTAATGCATCACAATGGGAGAGCAATCCATCGATTTTGAATAAATCATCATTTTCATCCATTCCATTTTTAAATCTAGGATGATTGAGTTATTTTTTTTTTGGGATAGACCATCCATTCCATACAATTTTGTTCATTTTTAATTTCATAAATCATCAATTTCATTCAATCCATTTGATCAATTTATTCATCAATTTCATCTAATATATTTTATCAATTCATTCATTTTATGACTATCAAGTCATTTTTGAATAAATCATTAGCTCTTTTTCATCTATTGGATCAATTCATTCATTTTTTCATTAACTCAATCCATTCATTCATTTTTAGGACAATACAATCAATTTTTGAATAAATCATCAGTTTCATTCAATTCATTTGACTAGCTTTATTTATTAATTCCATTCAATTCATTTGATCAGTTAATTTCTTTTAACGTTTCGATCCAAGTTTCATAAACTAGTCGAGACATTTCAATTCTTTCAAAAATAAGTTTTTCACACTAAATTGATTTTATGTGTCAATCAAAGCAAGCAATCCATTCGGACTTTGTCCTTATTTTTCAAACAAATGTCTCTTCTCACTCCAATTGGTCAAGTTTTTCAAATCATTTTTTTCACTCAATCAGTTGATCGGATTCATCAGGTATTGTATGGTGCCTACACTAGAGGATTGCATTTTCATGTTAGGCCTACCCTTGGCATAAAAGGGCTCCCCCATAGGACATGCATACCGATTTTGTAGTCTTACCTACTGACTCGGGGTATTTTTCTTTTGTTTCCCCCTTCCCCTGCATTCATAAAAATGCTTCAATAAGGTGAAAATATTTTTCTATGTCTGCTAAAATTTGAGAACTACAAGTATTATTTGATTCTTGGGCAGATCCTACAATAAAAACATGAAAGATCCATCTGAAAGCTCTAGGCTAAAGCCTCTGAGAGACTTTATAATTATTTTTCAAACGGAACTTTCGTTTATTTGATTTGATTATACATTTTGTTCCAAAAGAAAGGGAGACAAAAGCGTATATGTGGGGTTTTGTAGAAGTTTTCTCTTCTCATTTGTATTATAATTCAACGAGAAATTTTTGTTTTAAACTTTTTCACCAATAAAGTTTTAGACAATTATTGTTTTGTATATAATCATGTACATTTCATTCTTTCTGTTGCTCATTGGAGATTTCATGATGAATTTTAAGAAATAAGACCAAGTTGATTTTTCCTCAACCTCTTGCTTGGAAATTCACAAGAAATAGTGATCCAAACTGTACAATAAGAGTGCCAGGAATTAAAAGAGACTACTCAAACTGAGAGGCCATTCAAAAGGCCCAATGAGATACCTTTTCTCCTTCACTATACAATCCCTATTTTGCCCACCACTATTTGGCCCCTCAAAAAAAAAAAAAAAAATCAGTCGCATTGATTGATAAATTGCAAATTGGGGCAGCCTTGGTTTGAAAATGTCCATTGTGTCTAATCAAATTCAATCCACATCTGAGTGAAAGCAAAAATGTACATATTTCTTATTTGTTTTGAAAATTTGGAATGATACTTTAGGCTTTTGTTTCTCTATACAGATCCTATCATTTGTTTTCCCATTTGAGATAAAAAAAAAAAAGTACTTCGTTTCAAATAAGAGCCTCAATGATCATGACCTTACATGAAAAGAAATTCCAAATGTCAAAAGAAAATGGATTCTTAATGAGCTATTATTTTCTTGGTTTGTCATGAAGCGTAAGAATGATGCTTTGGCCATCGTTTCTGCAATCTAAACACTTTTATCCCCTGCATCCTCATTTGAGCCTAAATTGGTGGTTCGTTTCAAAAGCACTTATGATCGCACCCGACATTGGGGAAGGAGATTGGAGAATTTTATAAAAAGAGGTAAAAAAAAAAGAAGGGAGAAAATGCTACAAGTTGGGGAAATTTGATTCTACCATCAATATTTGGGCTTTAATTTTGACAAAGAAGAAAAAAAAAAGAAAAGGGAAGAGTTTTGTCCGCACAAATCGCCTATGTTCCACAGATATGGATGAACAAGGGTCTCCCTCAGTCAGTTAATTCAGATACATGCAATAAATTTCGCATTAATGAAAGTTTCTTTTCAGGGTTATTGTAAGGAACGGAATAAAAGTCAGGCCCTCTTCTTTTTCAATCAGACATTCTATCCCTAGTTATCCCTTTTGAGCCTTCATCATAAATTATTTCGTTTGGCAACCTCTGAGAATCGCAAACCCCACACTGGGGCAAGTTTGAGTTGAAAAGTTTCAAGAAATGAAAAGTGATAATGCAACAAAATCAAAAGGAAAAGAGAAAAGAGAACCTCAGTTCAAAAAATAAATTGGGGCAAATTTTGTGAAAATTCAAAAAAATGGCAGAAGGCTGAAAAATCGAAAGAAAATGAAAGAGAAAAAGCCTCAATTGAGCACAAGCTCTGGCAAATTTTGATTTAACCCTAAAATAGAGTTGGCACAATAATGCGATCTCAGATTCTTCAAACCACTTTTGAAATCCGTTTTCAAGCTTTAACTTTTCTAAGCACCCCACCTGACCCCATTACAAAGCCGAAAGTCCTGACTTCTGTTCTTTGCAATGGCCTTGTTGAGAAAATTTCTGATGCCGAAAATTTTAGCTGACTGGGTATGGGGTTGACGCCACGCGCCCTGTGAAAACCCACCAAGTTGAGGGAAAGGAAAAAGAGAGCGAATGCAAAAGAAAAATGTAAAAAGATTTGATGCTGAAAGTCCCTGGTGAATGTTGAGAAAATGCAAACAAATTCTGAGATCTTTGAGTTCAGAATAGGGCAATTTTGGAAAAATGCGATCTTCGGTACAATGTCCTTGAAAGTCTTATTCTTTAACTATCGTTTTCAAGCCACATTACAAGCTCATGAAGTCCATCGCTGACTTATCCTTCATGACAACCCAAAGTGAGGATTATGCTCATAAGAAATCCATCAATCATTTTGTAATCATAAGGGTATAACCAGTTTTCACATGTTTAACTATCGTTTCTACCCATACATAGAGCTTATATGTTGACTAAATTTTCTCAAGAAATAAGAGTGATAAACCATTTGCTTTCACTAAGATGTGATATTGAATGTGTTGGATACAATTTGGAAAAAAAAAAAAGAAAAAGATCCTGATATACCATCTCCGTGAGCCACCTCAAAATCCTGAATAATATCCATTTGATTGGTTCTAAAAGATGAGCTAACAAGAAGGGGACATTTTTCCCTCAACACCGATCCCAAAATGAGGAAGAGATCTTTTGCAATTTGGTCATATTTTGAGAGATTTATCATGGAATCTTCTATATGAGTTTGGATATGACATTTAAATTCTTCATTTGACAAATATGATTTTTATTCACATTGTATGTGATTATTTTGCAACTAAAATAAGCCCAAATTGGGGCAAAATTTTTTGTAATATATCTGTGAGATTTCACCAAATAAATTCAAATTGAGGCAAAATTTTATAATACATTTGTAGGATATGTCCAAGGTCAAGTATATATTTTTCAATTTTTTGATAAGTCAACACTTTGCATGGATCTTAATTGTTATATCATAACTCAAAAAAAAAAAGGAGAAAAAGGAAAAGAAAAAGAATTTTGAAGATTCAATTGTTTCGAAAAATCCCCCACTTGTGCAGGTGTTTATGGTTAAGATCGAGGAAAAGATACAAGCGAAAATGTTGCAAATTTGGAGAGCTATCATGAATAAAAGAGGGCAATAATGCTACATTGCAAAGTGGAGGATCGGTTATTTGTTCAAAAGAAGTACATACTTCGGTAGCCAACTTGAAAAAAAGGGGAATAAAAAAAAAGGAAAAAAAAAAAGAAGAAAAGAAAAAAAAGGGGAATGAAAAAAAGAAAAGAAAAAAGGGAATGAAAAAGAAGAAAGGGAATGAAAAAAGGAAAAAAGGGAATGAAAAAAAAAGAAAGAAAAAGGGAATGAAAAAAAAAAGAAAAAGGGAATGAAAAAAAAGAAAAGAAAAAGAGAATGAAAAAAGAAAAAAAAAGAAAAAAAGGGGAATGAATAAAAAAAGAAAAAGAAAAAAAGAAAAGAAAAAAGGGGATTGAAAAAAAAAAGAAAAAGAAAAAGAGAGTTTTTCCTTCGATTTTGCAAATTTTGCAATTGAACTCTGGGAGAATTTCATTGGAGATTACATTGCCAAGTTGGGGCAACATCTTATGCTTCGAAATGAAAGTGGTAATACATGCCAAAATCGAGATCCCGTCCTTGCACATTTTGACAAAGGCTCGGCAGAAGAAATCAAATGGATTAAGGAGCACACTGAGTTGCTGTCTCTTATTGATGAAAAAGAGGTTGAATGTTTGTCATGGACAATGCTATCATCAAAGGATGGTTCGTTGGCTATGACAAGAAAGATAAATCTCGCTTATTTGAAATGAGGGATAAGGTTTTGAAGTAAATTCTTCCGATTCAAGAGGAGGATAAAGAAAAGTTTGCTCCAACTTAGCAAGGGCCATTTATTGTTCAAAGAGTGCTATCCGGAGGAACATCCATTCTTACAGAACTGGATAGACAGGTCTTTCCTCTGCCAATCAATTCAGACATGTGTGATAAATTCTTTATCTGATTATGTGATTTTTCTTTTTGAAATACCATCTATGGCGGATCAAAGGCGAGCCTTCTTCTTTTCTCTTTGAACATCTTATCCCTAGTTTTCCCCATTGAACCTCCAGAATAATTTAACCTTTCATTTGATAGCCCTCCTAAAGATTGCAAACCCCATACTGGGGCAATTTTTATCTCCTATTTGTCATAAAAAAAAAAGAAGTCAAAAGCCAAACTGGCGCAATTTTTTCAGTTTTAATACCCCCATACTGGGGCAAATATTGATAGAATGCGGTCTTAGGGTTTTTGAAACCTCTTTGAAGATTTTGCTTTGAAACCTTAACACTTTTTCTACACCCCACATGACCCCATCATCAAAATCATAAATTCCCGACCTCCGCCTTAGTGGTATTTCTAATAAAAATCACTTAATCAAATGGCAATTGATGTCAATACACCTTCACCATTTTTACATGGGAAGGGTTGTCGCGCTGATGCCATCCCTTCTTTAAATACATTTCTGAGTTGATAAATGTCGAAAACCTGAAAGGGTGTCTTCAAAAGAATGAAAAAAAAGAGAGAAAAAAGGGATTGAAAAGAAAAAAAAAAGAAAAAAGAGAAGGATGAAAAAGAAAAAAAGAAGAAGAAGAAGAAAATGAAAACAAAATAAAATAAAAAGGTGTGACCTTTGTGAAAATCCGAAAGGTTAAGGTCATCAAGGTGAGATTTTGGAGCACAAGAGAATCATGAACGAAAAGTGGGTTGCTGATACTTGAGATACTGGCCATTCATTCAAATCTGGTCATTAGAAAAGTTGATTTGTGGTACAAAGTGAGGTATGGCTGACTGATGCTTGAAAATTGAGAAGATTCAAAACAAGTTGCAGCACAACTCTTGAAGAGCAATTTTGACATCAAAAGATCATGCTTGCATGGTTCTCAAGGCCAAAAGGAGCACAAGGAATCACATGGTATTGGTATCATATGATCACTTTTTTTTTTTTGCTTTTTCAAAAGCATGAAAAATATGGCTTTCGTTAAACATGATTTACACTGGGGCAAATATCAAAAGAAGTGAGCTCCAATTTTGGTAATACATTCTAAATCGGCTTTGTGAAAAAAAAAAGAGAGTTTTTTAAAGTCGAGAAGATAGTGACATATGTATGTACCTCTCAGATCTCTTGAGGGGAGAGTTGTTATTGGTATTCTTCAAGTTTTAAAATTCGTCACTTTTGATTTTTTTCAAAAAAAAAAAAAAAAAAAAAAAAAAAGAAAAAAAAGAAAAAAAAGGGGTGTTTCTTTCATTCCTTCTAAAGTTTGAAAAAGAAAAAAAAAGAAAAAAAAGATTGCAAATCCACCAACTTGAGCAACATGCATTTTAATCTTTCAGTTTGATAGTATTGGACTTGTGTTTTCATTTCTTTCAGTATTTCATTGAATCCGGGTCTATCCCACCAATCTGTTATTTAAAAAAAAAAAAATCAAAAAATCAAAAAAATCAAAAAATCAAAAAAATCAAAAAATAAAAAAAATTTCAATTAAAAAAAAATCAAAAAAGTCAGAAGATCAATTTAATTTCCTGTTGGTGAGTCTCAGCGTCCACCGCGCACCCTTCTATCTCCCCTTCTTGACAATTTAATTTCCTGTTGGAGCGTAATCGCGTCCCTCCGCGCATCAATTTAAATTCCTGTTGGTGAGTCTCAGCGTCCACCGCGCACCCTTCTATCTCCCCTTCTTGACAGATCAGAAGAATCAATTTAAATTCCTGTTGGTGAGTCTCAGCGTCCACCGCGTACCCTTCTATCTCCCCTTCTTGACAAATTTAAATTCCTGTTGGAGCGTAATCGCGTCCCTCCGCGCATCAATTTAAATTCCTGTTGGTGAGTCTCAGCGTCCACCGCGCACCCTTCTATCTCCCCTTCTTGACAATTTAATTTCCTGTTGGAGCGTAATCGCGTCCCTCCGCGCATCAATTTAAATTCCTGTTGGTGAGTCTCAGCGTCCACCGCGCACCCTTCTATCTCCCCTTCTTGACAGATCAGAAGAATCAATTTAAATTCCTGTTGGTGAGTCTCAGCGTCCACCGCGCACCCTTCTATCTCCCCTTCTTGACAATTTAATTTCCTGTTGGAGCGTAATCGCGTCCCTCCGCGCATCAATTTAAATTCCTGTTGGTGAGTCTCAGCGTCCACCGCGCACCCTTCTATCTCCCCTTCTTGACAGATCAGAAGAATCAATTTAAATTCCTGTTGGTGAGTCTCAGCGTCCACCGCGCACCCTTCTATCTCCCCTTCTTGACAATTTAATTTCCTGTTGGAGCGTAATCGCGTCCCTCCGCGCATCAATTTAAATTCCTGTTGGTGAGTCTCAGCGTCCACCGCGCACCCTTCTATCTCCCCTTCTTGACAGATCAGAAGAATCAATTTAAATTCCTGTTGGTGAGTCTCAGCGTCCACCGCGTACCCTTCTATCTCCCCTTCTTGACAAATTTAAATTCCTGTTGGAGCGTAATCGCGTCCCTCCGCGCATCAATTTAAATTCCTGTTGGTGAGTCTCAGCGTCCACCGCGCACCTCTTTCTACCTCCCATTCTTGACAATTTAAATTCCTGTTGGAGCGTAATCGCGTCCCTCCGTTGGTGAGTCTCAGCGTCCACCGCGCACCCTTCTATCTCCCATTCTTGACAATTTAAATTCCTGTTGGAGCGTAATCGCGTCCCTCCGCGCATCAATTTAAATTCCTGTTGGTGAGTCTCAGCGTCCACCGCGCACCCTTCTACCTCCCATTCTTGACAATTTAATTTCTGTTGGAGCGTAATCGCGTCCCTCCGCGCATCAATTTAAATTCTTGTTGGTGAGTCTCAGCGTCCACCGCGCACCCTTCTATCTCCCTTCTATCAATTTAAATTCCTGTTGGTGAGTCTCAGCGTCCACCGCGCACCCTTCTATCTCCCATTCTTGACAAATTTAATTTTCTGTTGGAGCGTAATCGCGTCCCTCCGCGCATCAATTTAAATTCTTGTTGGTGAGTTTCAGCGTCCACCGCGCACCCTTCTACCTCCCATTCTTGACAATTGCATTTGATTTCCTGTTGGAGCGTAACCGCATCCCTCCGCGCATGTTTTTATAGTTGTGACAAGTTACTTTTCTTGACTGTTTTGATTAATAATTGTGCTTTCTCATTCATTTTGTGTTTCATGTTTAGAGATCTAAGAGTTCAAACTTTTTTGACTTTGCAAAGATCACAGTTGGTCAATGCACTGGTTTCATTGTGGTTCACTTGTATTTGAACTACGTTTGACCTGATTCCCGTGGTGGGATACGTAGGCAACTCTACAAGAGTTCGGTCACGTGTTTTGCAACTTTATTGCATCATTTTGTTCAATAATTTCAGCCAAGCGTTGACCTGTTTATTTTAATTCAGGTGCAGTTAGAAGAAACAGGTAAGCGATTTGGTGTCTACGTCTTTGTCTTGACTTTCTTCGAAATTTCAGACAAAGAGGGGCAAGCTGTAGACACCAAATTTTTATCAATTTTAATATTTTCCTCGATTATTTTCTATTTGATGAGTCATTTATTTTCATGTGTATTTTTCTTATATTTGCAGGTTTATTTTAGCAAAAGAAAAACAAAAAAAAAATCAAAAATAAAAAATAAAAAATAAAAAATAGAAAATAAAAAAAAAGGGCATCCTGATGTCTAGTCATCATGATTCCCTGGACATCATGATGTCTAAACATCATGATCCCATCTTTTGACCGAGGAGCAACGGATGGAAATTGAAAAAAAGGCTCCAAAATTGCGTGAGGAGTCCCTGGAGCTCCAACGGACAGAAAGAAAAAGGCTCTCCCGAGCTCTTCTCAGAAGCTCTGAACAGACGAAGGAAAAAACTGCAGAGAGGTCCTCGGGAGCTCAGGGGACCGAAAAGAAAAAAAACACCCCTCATTTGCTCCCTCTCTCAGGCCTCGGTGCAGAAGGAAAATTTGCAGAGAGGCCCCTGATTCACTCTCGCATCTCTCCCTCTCTCGGACGAAGGCTACGGACAGAAAACAGAGAGGGAAAGAAATTTTTGCAGAAGAGATCCCTAGCTCAATTTCTCTCGGTGGAGCAATGGAACAAAAGAAGGGAAGGAAGAAAATTGCTCCGAGGACCTCGACTGAGGCAGAAGCAGAAAAGAGAAGGAATTTGCAGCAGAGGTCCCTGGATCATCTCCAGAACTCTCTTCCTCTCTCTCGGACTTGTGTAGAAGAAAGGGAAGAAAAAAAATCTCTCGGCTCTTTCTCTCAGATTCTCCCTCTCGTTTTTTTTAGCAAATAAAACACTCACTCTCAAATTTTCTCTTGGACAGGGCAAGGCCAATAAAAATGATTGGAGCTTGCAATTTCATCAAATTCTAATCAAGAGACTACAATCTTCATTGAGGTATTTATTCTTTTATCTTTTTTCCAACTTTTTCCTTTCTTTAATTTATTAAATTAAATACATGATTTGATGTTTGTTTGTCCCT
Source organism: Coffea eugenioides (assembly GCF_003713205.1). Classification (NCBI taxonomy): domain Eukaryota; kingdom Viridiplantae; phylum Streptophyta; class Magnoliopsida; order Gentianales; family Rubiaceae; genus Coffea; species Coffea eugenioides. Next base: position 40,125,355 of record NC_040037.1, read on the forward strand.
TGGCTTCGTTTGTTGTTGTTACTGATGTTGTTGAATTTTTGGGGAATCCATGAATAAACATTAAAAAAAATGATTTCTGTGAATGCATGATAATTGTTTGAAAAATGTGAAAAATGAAAAAAATGAATTTCAAGGGCTGTTTTGCTTTATTTTAATTTTTTTTATGTTGTTTTCTTGTCAAATAAAATCATACTTATATTGTAGGAATTGTAAGGAGTGTTGTAGTATAATTTTTATGATTTTTGGTGAAAATTTGAGTATTTTAAAAATAATAAAAATCGTGGCTGTTTCTGGCATTTTGACTATCTTCGAATTGTTTTCTGTACAAACTAAATCCGGATTTGGAATCTACTCGAAAAATCGAGTGAAAATGTGTGTTTTAATAATTTTTGGTGACCGGAAAAATTGCCGGCGATCGGTAACCGGAGGCACCGTCAGCGGTAACCACGGCCACCGACAGAATGTTGTAGGAAAAGTTGCAGAAGTTGATTTCCGAAGCTTTGCATGATAATCCGGAAAATTTGCGGTTCAGCCCCCCCAACTTTTAAATAATTACATTGTGGCCCAAAAGCTTTTGTAATTGAACCAGTCATGTCTCTATTGAGTTTTTATTTTCTTTTTCATATTTTAACTGTATTTCAAGTATGTTGTTTCTGTGATTTGAGGGTGTAATTATATTTTAATAATTTTGATAGATTTATTATTTTGGTTGGGTTTGATAAAATAATTGGAGTTTTTGGGTTGAGATTTGTTTAGTTGGGTTTTGGTATAAAATTTGGATCATTTTATTGGGTTTTAGAAATGGGTTTTGGTTTATTTCTTGTGGGTTTGGGTTGGGCTAAGAAGTCAAAACCCATGTATTTATTTGAGTTGAATTGAGTGATAAAAAAGACGGGCTGCCCATTTCTTTTCCTTGGATTTTCAGTTGGGCTGAGAGGGTTTTCTGCCCAAACAAATAAATAAAATGACCCAATGGCCCATTTCCTTAAAAGATCTGGTTACGAAATTGCAAATCAGTCCCTGTACCCTAGAGCATTTTCTCTATGGCCCTAATGACTTTTATTACTTTCAATTATGTCCCTGTTATAATTGCAAATAGGTCCTTTAATTTTATTTTTCTTTAATTTGGACCCCATATCTTTGTGATAATTGAATTGGATCCCAAAACTTTGTTTATTTTTGCAATTAGATCATTAACAGATTGGATTGCTTAAATAGAAGTTGATTTTCTTCCATAATCATCGATTACACTTCATTTAAGTGTTTCAATTGATTGATTTCATTTTTATTTCCATTTGCTATGATTTATTTGTTATTTAAATTGGTGCCTTGATGATTTTGTTAATTTTGGAGGTAAATAGGGCAAATCCAATTTCCCATTAATTACTACTTCAAGGGAGGTATCTTCTTGTATCATTTTAAATCCTCTTATGTGCTCCAATGTGTTTTATTGGCAATCACATGTTTTGAGTGTTATTCTTTTATTTATTATTATTCTTTTCTTTTTATTATTGTGATTCATTTTTAATTTTATTTATTTAATTTTATTTTATTCTTGATTATTTGAGAAGGCAATTAAATGTCACAATTGTAATAGTTAGGTATTTATTTTAATTATTTATTTTATTTCCCTTTTAGATTGTAGTAGGCTTCCCCCTAATGTAATAGTTAGGGCTTGTTTGCTTGTTTACTTGGTGTGATTTGCGTGCTTCTTGCTACGTGTTACTGTTTTTCTTAGGATATTTGCATCTAGATATTATGCTTACATGTTATGTGTTACGTGCTCTTATGTGTTTATTTATTTTAATTTATACTTTATTTGTTTACTATGTATTGTTAATGCATAACGTCACCACACTAGTCCAACGCTAGTTGTGGCTTCTCCTTCTATTTACTTGCTAGTCCAACGCTAGTAAGGATTTCTAGAAATGGGCTAGTTCAACGCTAGACCCGTATATGGTTCATGCATTAGATTCATTGTTGTATGATATTCATTACATTTTCATGCATATTTTATTTTTTAGGATCTTTTCTCATTTGCATGATATTTTCTATTATATTATCCTCTACCCCTTACCCTCTACATATGTTAATCATATCATTTAGAATTGCATTTTATTTAAGAAATTGTGGAATAAGTTAGTTCATTCGCTTGTTCATATTAGAATAATTATTCTTTGAACAGGAAAATGGGTTATTATGACTTTTTTAGTTTAAATATCCCATTAATCCCTGTATGATAAAATTATGTCACGAGTTTTTGTCTCCCGTACCCATTATGATGCATCCCTATTCTTTGATCACTTATATCTATGTATAGAATTTAATTTGCTTCTTCTGTTTATTTGATTTCATCATTTGCATATTCGTGACTCCTTCAAGGTATTGTTTTGGCCTTCGCAATTAATGCGATTGATACCAAGTAAACCCTTGAATGAACATTTTGTCCCTCTCGATATTTCTATTTGCATCCATGTAGAAAACATCCAAATGTGATAAATTTAAAGGTTAGATTAAGAAAATTTTGACTAAACCACGCAACTAGCTTAGACTAGGTTGAAAGGGTGCCTTAGGTTTGAGTTGATTGAACCTTTGCCTTCCCTTTCTTCAACCGTGACTCCCGAACTCATTTTCTCTTGTTTTCAAAGACCTGGAGTTGTCTAAAAGGGTTTTATATATTTTATTTTTGTTAAAAATATTTTTGGGTGACTTGGTACACCAAAACTCAATATCAAATGGCGACTCCTAATTTTTCTTAAAAATCCTTTTCAGACTAAATTTTGGACCCAAATCGTCGCATTTTTTAAGTCCCATTCTTGGTCCTTTTTCATTTATTTTTTTAATAAAATCACATCTTTTTATAAACTCATTTTATTTTCCCATCGGAAAAATGGGGCGCGACACCAACAGCAGCATTCCAAATAGGATTCCAATAGGACCTTTACATTTCGCCATGGCTGCCTTTCTTTGTTGAATCCTATCCATAATATACTCTCTGATAGTCTCCAGTAGTGAAATTATAGGCTGATCTCTGGTTTCAAGGATATGAGCATTGAAAGATTCACAAAAGTTATTGACCAGCATATCACATTTGGTATGAGTTGGGAAAAATGCCTTGCACCAATGTTCATGATGAGGTGCCTTTTTCACCCAGATGGCAGCTTCCTTATCATACGTCTCCAAGTTTGACATTGCCTCATTGAGGTGCTCAGGTGTAGTACAACATGCAATATTCCAGAATCTCTCCTTCAACGCCTCTCCTAGATGCTTTTTCTTAAAATTTCTATATAAATGCTACACACAATATCGGTGCTCACAGTTTGGAAGCACCTCAGCTAATGCTCTGTCCAGTCCCTGCAATATAAATAGAAAAGTAAACACCTTCATCTAGATGATAGAAACCAGATTACAATGATATAGTGCATAACCTTTTGTTGGTCAGAGATAAAAGTGTAGTGGTATTGGTTTTGTATATCCAAATCCTTGCTCAACAACTTCAGAAACCATGTCCATTGTTCCATGGCTTCTTTCTCCACAACCGCCCATGCAATTGGCCAATAACCATTGTTAGGGTCCACTCCAAGTGTAGTAAGTAATTGTCCTGGATAAGTGCCTTTCAGATGGCATCCATCTAAGCCTATAATGGGCCTACAACCATCCTTAAAGCCTTTCTTAAGTGGCCCAAGGCAGCAGTATAGTCGCATGAATCTTAGATTACCTGTAGGCAGTCTGAATGGGGTAAACATGACCTCCATAGCACTTCCCTCATGTGTCTTCTTTATCTCATTGCAATATTCCCAAATCTTCGTGTATTGTGCCTCTGCAGACCTCTTAATAAGTTGTATTGCCTTGGCTCTTGCTTTTGTAGCCACCCATTTAGAAATCTCAACCTCATAATCCTCATGAATAGTTTGCCTAAGCTCCCTAACGGGCATTTTTGTGTTAGACCTGATTCTCTCCATATACCTATTGGATAGCCACGTAGAAGTTATGTTTTTGTTCTTCCAAGCGTGATTGCAATTCTCATGCACATCATGCATTGTCTTTACCACCAAATCTGATGTACCGAGTGCCCTCTCAATTGATGCAAAGACAAACCAAGGACACAGGTCTCTACAAACAGCCCTCACCCTTTTGGTATCATTTTTACATGTCCAGACTGGTTTACCTTTTTTGATACCATATTCGGTCACTGCTGCCTTGAATTGTTGCCTTGACTCAAATTTCATCCCCAATTCAAACTTGGGGTCTATCATGAATTTATCCCATACAAATCTCTTGTATCTGCCTTCGAACTGGTTCTCATATTCTTCTGATGAACTGTAATCACTGCTTAAGTGATCCAGTACATAGTCTTCATCCAATGCATTTGTCTGCCTCTGAGGACCTTCATCTACAGGTTTCTCTCTTCTTCTCCTCACTTGTTTCTTCCCCTTTTTTGGCTGCTGTGGACCCTAATTGTTGGTTTTTTACTGAACTGAGGGCTGTTGGGGTTGTTGCTCAGCTCCTACTTGGTTTTTAGACTGCTGATGCTTGTTTCTAGCCTGCGAAGACCTCTCAGATGTATCATGCTGTTGTTCACCTCTTGTATCCAGTTGCTGCTGGTCTCCTTCTCTAATGAGGTTATGAAGAAGCTGTTCATCTCCACAATAATTATTATCCCAAGGAAACCTCTCTACTTCAGTATCTGATTCAGATGCAACTTCACCATCATGTGTAGTGCCCTCATGTGTAGTTCCAGGCCCCTCATGTGTAGTGCCCTGTTCATTCCTTGGATTTTCAATAGTTGGTCCATTGTCCCTTAATGGTTCTGCTGAAGTCTGCCCAGTGTCATTGTCAACAGTTTGCCAAGTTGAATGTGATGCCCCACCTCCACTAGGTACCATTTGTAAACAAGGTTCCGCAACCACCCTACCTTCATCATCTAGTTCTTCGATTACCACACCACATTTTTTCTGCTCTACTGAATTACCCCTACCAGCAGCCTCCATCAAAACTTGATCAATTTCTTCAATTGTTAAGTGGTTACAGTAAACCTCCATCACTTTATATTCATAAGCCAAGGCACAAAATTTGTTTACATTAGCATCTGTACACAATTCCCTTAACCCACTGTTAAGATCTTCAGTTGGTTCAAGATAGTAATACATTATGGTTTTCTGAACATGACCTAGCTTCTCTACCATTTGATTCAGTTCATGAATTGACATCCGTTCACAATCACGTAAGTCTACTTCGTCCACATCACCACCAACATAACTTATGTAACTTTCCCAACGAATCTTTCCCCCGTGATGCATTCTTATAGTAAGCCATTCAGATCCTGCATCTACATTAACAATTACGAGTAATTATTAATTTGGTGACTAATTAATTAACTCATTAATTTTGTATATAAAAGACCTTAATCCCAAACCTAGGTCAATATGCACTAATATATACTAAACTAATCAATGTTAGAAATTAAATAATTTGGCTAGCTCAACAAGACAAAGTAGTCATGGCCCAGTAATTTAAAAAATATGCTTCAGGACCACTGGTGCTTATTCATAGACAGAGACAGTGAACCCAAATATGGGACCACTTTCCTCCCATATTTGAGACAAAACACCCTCACATTCAACCCCACAACCAAAATAAAACTTCCTATGTACTTAGCAATCACTGTAACACAAATAACCATCAATTGTTGCTCATTTTTGCAGAACTTTGTACAGTTTAAGTGCACATACCGTATACTAACTAGGGGTTGAAGTAGACGCCCCTTTTTCCTAATTTTCCATTCCACCATTCCTCTGTGCAGACTTCAAACCCTTCTCGTCTTTTTCTCTGCTGCAAATCTCGTCACTGCAAGGCGTAATTTAGGGTTAATTGGAGAAGAAGGAGTTCCACTAACAGTCCGAACTTTGACCCTTTCGGAGGGACTTTGTTGTTTTTTAGGGGACTTTTTGTTGTTTTCGAGGGACTTTGTTGTTTTTTGTACGAAATTGCCCCCAACAAATGTTATGAGAATAGTCCGTGATGTCTCTCCCATCCATCTTAACAACGACATTGGACGGATGGGCTAGAAATATACAACTTTTTTAATTCGAGAACTACATTTGCGCAATTATTAGTTGGAGGACTAAAAGTGCGTTGAAGGACCACCGCGATTTTTTACCCTTTTTTTAATCGAAAACATTGATGATACTGAAAGAGTATCTTTTCTATGCACAGCTAAGTACGACTGTTGGTAAAGAGTTTTTGGTAATTAACTTCTATGATAAAGTAAAATGGTTATGGTATCTAAATTTGTATTTTCAATAATCATACAAGGGCAATAATATGCCAGTACACTCATTTTTTTTCCCTTCCCCTTTGGATAGAGTTAATTTTTACAACATTCGACTACTTCTCATGAAAGATATGATGTGGATATTTATTTATTTTTTTTGCAAAATACTTTTGTTTAAGCTTAGAAAAATAAAAATTGTTTTCTTAGATTTGTAATTTGCTTGTTCAAATTATAACAAGATTTCACTCCTACAATTACTTACGCGTTGATAAAATAATCCACGAGAAGGGTAGATTTGTGAATAAGGAGCTGGTATATGGCTCACTTTCATCCTTTCTCACTTGGAGTCTTAGGAAAACTAAGTATTGGTAATTTATACTCGAATATTTTTAAAATAGAAAAAGACAAATAAAAGAATAAAATTCAGAGTAGCAAAATGTGATTATCTAAAAGCTCAGATGGTTAAGTATGATTAAACGAAATTTATTTTCAGCAAATGCTGCAGCAAGCTATTGGTTAATATTATTTTATTACACAATCGTGATATTAAGGACTGATTAGTACGTAATTGGCAATAGATTATCTCTATTCTCTATGGTGCTATTTATTAATTTTTTTTCCAAGATTTTTCATGATTCAAAACAAACAAACACGAGTAGACCCTTTTTGAATAAAATTTTAAAAGGAAAGAAAAAGCTTACACATAGATTAAAAAAATTCAGAGTAGCAAAATGTGATTATCCAAAGCTCAGATGGTTAAGTGCAACACCAAGCTATTCGTTAATATTATATTGATTTCACAATCGTGATATTAAGGACTGATTAGTACGTAATTGGAAATAGATTATTGTTAAAGCGAATTGCACTTCCTCAGTAAAAACCTCTATTGAAGTTTTCATCTAGAGCTGAATGCAGGTTTGAACGTCAACCACAGCCTTCGAGTTCTTTTTCTTGTTCTTCTTCTTTTTTTTTTTTTTTTGGTAGAGAATATAATTAAATAAAAAGTAAAACGTAGTTTACTCCTAACTATTACATCCCAATAAAAAGTAAAACATGTTCCTCTCACATCCTCATTCAAAACAGAATAAAGTTCTTGAGGAATGGTCCCAAGATTAGTCCATTCCATTCCTTACTTTTATAAAGAGAACTAATCCCAAGATGAGTCTTAGTCTTACTAAAAGATAAAGATGGAAACAGGAGACAGTATAAGATAGTGACAATCAGAACGAGATCGAACTTCTTTTATCTCTGTCTTACTATTTATTAATTTTTTTCTAGGTAGGAGAAGATTTTTCATGATTCAAAGCAAACAAACACGAGTAGACCCTTTTTGAATAAAATTTTAAAAGGAAAGAAAAAATTATATATAGATAAAAAATCGGTGTCTACGGTAAATTCATAATGCATTTTGTGCTATGTTAACTTTGAAACTAAATTGATGTCTTGATTTTATTATCTTTATATTCATGCATATATGAGTTGGGATTTTTTAGGATGAAAGGATTTGATAAATATGTACTATTGGGGATACCTTATTAATTTTGTTCTACTTTATTCAACCAACTTTTCCTATATTTTTTTCTTATAGACCAGGAAATCAAGATTGTTTCAGGAATAATAACTTCTATCGTTTCAGGAAAAAAAAAAAGGAAATCAAGATTGTTTATGTCGGGAAGATAAGAGTGGGCCAAATAGACAGACGACCGAGTTTTTAGATTTATGGACGACAGTGTTCGCTGGTGTATTAAGAGCCTGTATTTTTCATGATAAATTATTTAAACTAATGTTGATGATTTAAGTGTTGGTTGAATAAAATAGTGGTGTCCCTATATTGGTTCCGTTGTCTTGATGGTAGATAACAAGCATTGATTAGAATTTGAGAACTGAACAAGTACTAATATGCATGAGATGACCCTTCCCTGGTTAGTAGGCATATCAGTTGATGTTTGCAACTCAACCACCCACTTTGGATTTACGATTTGAAATGCAAACCAAGACTTGAGACCGAGCATGTTACTTCTCTGTTTGCAAACCAAGTCTGTGGCCAATTAGCCATGAACTCAAGGGGATTAGGAGTTGATGGATGCCTTCGGCTTTAATGTCTCTGTTTTGTTTTATTCTGCACTGAAAGGTTGATAAATATAGAAATATAAACCAAGCTAGTGTTGATTGATTAGTTTATTTTGGCCACATGTCATTTCTTTATTGGCTAGTTTTATTGGCAAGTCTAAAGTTTGTGACATGGGATAAAATCTCATATTGGTAGTACTAATAAGTTGGGGAAGTCCGTAGGGTACAGATGTTGAATAAAGCCTTTGCGGTGTTTTGTTCATTTGTACTTTTGTAGCCACAACCTCCTTTGATTTGAGTAATAGAAGAGAATTTCTTTCCTTTGTCCCATATATCAAATTCTTGAGGGTTTATGTGTGTTTATTTGTTTGGGTCCTACGATAAATTAAACTACTGAGAGAGTGATATTTGATACTCAGAAGACCGTTATGATGGTTTCATGTCATGATTTCGAGATAGAAATGGATCATCAGACTATCTGGCTAAGGTCAATGTTTTAAAATTCGGACGGTTAACTGAACAGGTGAGGCGTTCGGATCGAAGTTCAACCAGTCGGACTGGTTCAACCCTGATTCAATGAATTTTTTTAAAAATAATTTATATAAATATATATGCACAAAATAAGACATGCATTGGACTAATTTAAAACTTTATATGATGAAAAATTAATATTTTCAAAGAACTTGGATTTTCACAAATAAATTTTTTAAATTATAAGTTGAAACAAATAAATTTCATCTCAATCTTAATTGAATTTATCAAAATAATAATGTTAAATCCAACTCAAAAATACCACAATATTTTGAAATTATACAAAATTCACATCTATGAGAATTAGACATTGTGAGTTTAAATTTTAATTCAAGTTTTTGATATTTAGTTATTGCAACTTAAAAAATAAAGAAGTTTTGAATTTGGAGGAAGTCAAGAAAATAGAAAATAAAAATACAAATTTGATAAGGGGCAAAAAATGAGACGAAAATGAGTGAATGTGGCATTTAATAATTAGTTTTTAGGGTTAAGGAAAACATATTCTTTTTTGAATTTTTTTTTCAATTTAATAGGCAAAAACAAAAAAACCGTCGGTTCAACGGTTCAATCTGATTCACACGATTCGTACAGTTTAATCTGGTTTTTAAGTATAATCAACCCAAAGCATAAATCGAACTGGAGCCAAGGCTGGTTCGAGATCCGACAGGTCGAACCGGCCGGTCCGATCCGGTTTTTAAAACACTAGCTAAGGCTGAAAGGTACCCATCTCCATTTTGGACGTGTTATTTTCAGAAAATGTTATTATCTGAGTTGTTAATCGTATATATATATAACGATATGTCAATTTCTTCTAGTTCTCTTGTTGGTATCCATTACTTGTATCGATATGTCAGCATTAGAAGACTGTTGTTCAACTTTTGTGAAGGTAGGAAGAAATGGGAGTGCCATGAAAATGAAAGGTATGCTTATGCACCTAATGTTTGAATTGTTTATTATTGATACAAGAGGGGATAACCCTATTTATGGAGGAGGAGGAGTGCACAAGAATTTAAAATACATGAATTGACTATAATTTTTATCAATTTAGTGATAAGATATTCTCGTAAGTAGTGACAATTATATCATTTCAAAAGTCGTGATAATTTTATTATCTCGAAAATTGTGATAATTTTATCACCTCAAAAATCATGATAAGCTTATTATCGTTTAGGAGATGGGATGAATGTGATAAAAATTCATAATCATTTATTATTTCATAACAATTAAAAGCGATTGCAAGGTGAAAAGATGAGGCAAAAAGCGAAAAGGTGAGAAATGCTTCATTTTTTATTGTGACTGCAGAAGGCACAGCGTGGATTGAACATTTCACTTATACTTTATCGTCAAAGTTTATCTGGATAGGCTGTGATACTGTGAAGCACAAAAAATGTGCTAGACTAAACTTTGACTTAAATGCAAATATCTTTAGATATATCACTTTTTTTTTATATTTATTTATTTATTTTACTGTTAGTGGGAGATTTCGAATTCGAAACTTCTAATTCACATTCACTCCTTTCAAATCATCCAAGCCATCCCACCACCCGACTTAAATGCAAATAGTTTTTATTTTTGAAAAAGAAAGGCAAAAAAATTTTATTAATGAGCTTGCTGGAATTCGTCCAGCACCAGTTGCTTTACGAAATTCGAAGAGGAGTTCCATAGAGATTCAACAGAGTCGGATGTCTTAGCAAAATGTGCTAAAACATGCGTGACTTTGATTGCCTCTCTAGGGATCCAATCTATATTTAAAATATTTTGATCTAATAGTTATATATATATATATATAACTTTCAAAATTAGAGCGTATGTGATACTATTAGAATAAAAAAATTTGCTTATATTGCCAAAGATACGAGATTGCCACAGCCATCGACATCGACATCGTCTGCTGGATGCTTAAATTGCCACCCCTTGAAAGCACTCTCAATTAAGCATGAAATTGAATTCATAAATCGTTAATTGCATGAGTCGAACGGTGAATATTGTGATAGTTTTGCTTAGTAAATTTTGACTATTTAATTTCCAAATCATAAAAATACAACTTTTGCACGCAATTGAATTTAAAATTTGGTATCAAAATCTGTCATGGAAAAAAGGTAGTCTCAAGATTAGATCCAATGTGAACGTACTATAGTAAAATCTCTATAAATTAATACTCGATAGATTAATAACCTCTATTAAATAATAGTTTTTTCTGGTCCTGATTTGGCCTAACGAGTTAAATGAATAATTTTGATAAAATAATAAGATAATAAAATTTTTTGAAAATCCTACGTAACCCTTTGGTCCCATCGATATCATAAATTAATAATTCACTAAAATTACACCATATTTTCTTATTTTTCAAAAATATGAGTCTATTGTTGATTTATGAATGCCTTTTCAATGGAAAGTCATAGTTTAACAATGAGATATATAAAAGAAATTGTTTTTTTTTATTATAAGAAGACTACCTTATCATTTATACCGTAATATTGTTAATGTAATTCATTGTACATATTTAATAGAATGGAACTGGACATATATCATTTAATATTCCTAAGAAATTTTGACCTCTTTATAATAGAAAAACAATATTAGTTACATACATGCATTGAAGACATTTATAGAATTAAATTATGCTTGCAAATCAAGTAGATATGGGTTGATTTATATTCCTTAGACTTTTAGCCTCCTTTTATTAATAGAATAATTTATATTTTTATAAAATAAAATAAAACTTTTGTTGATTAAATGGGTGTTTCTTTGAATTGTAAGTATGCTCGATAAATTAATAAATTATCAACTTATTGATTAACTAATACCTCTTTAAATTAATAAAATTTGTATGGTTCCAAGGTTTTTAATTTATAGAGGTTTTACTTTACCATTAGTTCCAGCAAGGTTAACAGCTTCTCTAGATTAGCAGCATAAGCTTCAGCCAGTTCCACACTTCCTGAACTTGAAACTTAGTCACGAATGATTACCCCAATTCCTATGCATTTATTATGCGTAGCGACAGAGGAGTCAAAATTCACTTTATAATGAAGGGATTTTGTTTTTGTGTGTGGTTGGGGGGGGGGGATGGGACTAACGTAATGGATGACCCTGAGATGTAATACAAGCAGGTTGTAAATTAGTGGGAAAAGCTTTATGGTTGTGAGTTGCAAAACTGACAATTGATAAAGGATCTTGGAGTTTTCCAGCAGAGAGAGCTGCTGGACTATTACGCCAATAAAATATCATTCATCCAAAAATTCCACCAAATACATCAACAAATTCTATCAGCCAACAGAATGGTCTCTGATGAACAAGATGATGATGATAATAATAATGTCCTTATGAGTACGATCGAAGACAAAAACAAGTGAAAAGTAATGGCCCTAGATGATAACAAGAAACTGCATATAAATTTATGAAACAAGCATCCAGAATTGCTTCTTGCTTCGTGAATTCACCACAGATTCGGCATAAACAACCCCCTGTAGCAATCAAAATCAGTCATATTGAGACATTAGTCCCAGAATTGAATGAAACACTTTAGCTTACAATCATAATCTAGAAAATAAAATTAGAAAGTTCCAACTGAGCTTTTCATGTTATAGATCTCAACCTCGTTTCTGTGAGCACCAATTGTCTGGGATATCTAAATCAGGGCTTTTCATCAATTGAACCTGTCAAAAGACAAAGAAGAATGCTCTCAGAGAACAATAATCAAACATGGTTTGCTAAACTAAAATATAAGAAATTACAAGTGGTCAATTATGAAAACTTCCAGAGGTAACAGAATAACATGTACCTAGTTTCAAGACTATCAAAAAGGAAAAGTAATAAAAAAAAGTGAATTCCTATTAAGATTTAAAAAATATTTCCAATCCAGCAGTTTAAAGTTCTTAGAATTTTTCAGCTAGTTGCGTGTCTTCAAGTAGATGGAAATGGAGAAATTGTTAAGAATCCATTAAATAGACTAACAAGTTAGTGAAGAATAAAGTAACCTGATGATTTTGAATATGAACTCCTGATAACAACTTTGATCTGCGGAGTTACTTCCTTGATCTTGTTTGCGGACTTTTCTGCGGACTGCTCACACCAGTGAACTTCAATTGTTTTCAGCGTGGTTATGTACGCAAAGTCATCAGGAATTTCCACAAGTTCTTTGCAATTTTGCAAGACAAGTGTTTGAAGTTTGGGAAGTTGTTCGTAAGAGGCAGTCCATTCCACAAGGTTCAGTGTCTCTAAGCTCAAGAATTTGAGTTTCTGGAACTCTTCGTCCTCCATTTCCCATGTTGGCCCATCAAAGGCACCGGAAAGTAACTTCAGAACTTCTAGGTTTTCTAGTTTTCCAATTGCAGAGATATGACTCCATGGTAGGTGAAAGTTTGATAGAGTCAATTCCTTTAGATTCTCCGGGAGATTGAACTTGCCATTATTAAGAGGGCTCCCGTAGTAAAATATCTTGAGTGACTCCAAATGAATTAGATGGTCCAATCTGGGAAACTGATTGCCATTCGTGGATGAATCTTGTGATTCAAAAAATATGCAGCTCAGTTTGCGAACATTCAGAAACCTCTTTATCATCCTGTCTGCATCCTCACCACAAGAAAGAGATGGTCGAGATAAGGTGACCAAGTTTTCTAATTCGGAGCGGCCATCAAGCTGTTCTTCATCATCCCAGTTGAAAGCAATGTGAGGAGTAACATAAAGATGCCTTAAACTTGTCATGCGCCAAATAGTACTAGGTAAGATGATCTTACCACGCAAACCTTTCACGATAAGAGTTTCCAATCTCCTGAGACTGGCTATCGATGGTGGAATAGATCGCAAATAACCCCCAATTGCTAAATATCTTAGATGAACCAACTGTTCTATTTCTGCAGGAAAAGAAACACCAACATTGATGCATTCAAAATCCAACACCCTGAGTAATTTGAAGTTCTGGCGAATGAACGAGATGTCATAAGGGCATCTGGGTTCTGAATCTGTGGAGGCGAAGAACAACAAAGAACGTGTGCCCGGGCCAAAAGGTCTTGATTCAACAAAATGGCTGCGCTTCAATGACATCGCCAACCGATAGGATGAAAATGAGACAGGACGTGAATTATGGTGAAAATCAAATTCAAAACCATAATCTGAACTAGGAAACGATGCATATGGTTCACTAGACCTGGTTACTGACTGAAAGAACCTCACATCTTTGAGTTTTGACTTGCAGAAATCAAGTATGAGATCATGAAGGCGACATGATTTAGCCTTCCCGTTGGACCTTCGTTTGGAGATTATTACCAAGCTTCTGTCAATCAAATCCATCAAGAAAGCCTCCGCGACTTCTTCAAAACTCTTCTGCTCAGGTCTTGGTATGAACCCTTCTGCAAGCCAAAACCGTATTAACTTGCGGACAAGTATATCTCTTTCTTCACTGAGAACCACCAAATAGCATAAACATGATTTTAGATGTTCCGGCAAGTGGTTGTAGCTCACTTCCAAGACTTCCTTACATCGAGCTTCCCGAGCTTCTGGATTATCAATTACTTCTGAGCTTAAGGTGTCTGCTATTTTTTCCGAAGAACTTGGATTCTTTACTGGGGCTTTCAGTATACCAGCTACAGCAACAAGTGCCAGAGGCAGTCCTTGACAGCGGTGGGCAATTTTTTTTCCGACTTCCAACAACTCCTTGGGGCAACTTTCTCCTTTGAACACCTTCTTTTCCAACAACTTCCAACTTTCCTCCTCAGAAAATGGGCGAAGTGAATGAGGTTCACTATCAGGTTTGAGTTCCAAGGCCACTCCACGGTGGCGACTCGTCAAGAGAATTCTGCTTCCCTTGCCATCGTTCGGGAAGGCATCTTTCAAGTCATTCCAAGCTCGAGCATCCCAAACGTCATCCATAACTATGAGATACTTGTTTCTGAGCAAGGCCTGTTTCAATTTCTCTTCAAGAGTATCATCCGTCATTCGGTGTATCTCATCTGTAAGCCCATGAACGCCGTTTAAGATCTCAATCAACAGTCGCCTTTTCTCGTATGCTTGGGAAACGGTGCACCATGCACGCTGATGGAAGTGATCCATGACGCTTTTACTGTTGTATACTTTTATTGCCAATGTTGTCTTGCCTAAACCAGGCATTCCAACAATAGAAACAATATCTAGTGCCTTTGAGGTTCCTTTAGTAAGTTTGTTAATTGTAAACTGTTCTTCATCTTCGAGATCCACCACAAATTCATCAGTTGTTGGCGTGCTATCCCCTGACAACTTGTCAATTGGAACTTGGTTGACAATTTTGGAATCTTGGACTTCTGCATCGGGGGTTGGCAAATGAATTCCACAGGCCTTCTCATTGGCAAGTCTTATGTCCTCCAGTACATCAATTAACCAGAAGAAATTTTGCGGTTGAGCATCCACCTCAATTGAGTCAACAATACACTCCACTTGATATGCCACATCATTCACACAGTCACCAAGATCTTTCAGCTTTGGATGCTTTTCAATGTCCAATTTCGAAACATTCAACAGAAAAGTATTCAGTGACTTGAGATGTAGTTGAATCTCTTCAAAGTGTTGCTTCACCGATGCAATTGACGTAGGACGACACGTCAGCAGCTCCTCAAGGTTTGTCAACAGAAAATCAAGGAACCTCAGTTTGCAAGTCTTAGGGAAATCAAACATTGGAAATTCAGGAATAATCTCTTTGAGCTCTGCCTTCATCAGATGCTTCACCTTATATAACAGGGCAGAGAATGAAAGGATCATTTTATCTTGTGTGATAAAAAAAGAGTAAGAGAAACTTGTCAGCTTCCTAAAGTACAAGCAGGGTCTGAACACGCTCTCTCTGTCCTTCCTCCGCTCATCCAACAGGATCTGTGAAATATACTTGAGCTTTTGAAGATGGAGGGCAATCTGTTCTTTCCCACAAGCCATGAAAGTTGAATCACCACCGTTCTTCAACTGTAGCAATTCCATGAGAAATGTCTCTTCTTTGAAAATCACAAGCTTAGAAACAAGTGGGAGAAGTGAGTTCTTCACTGCAGATTTTGTGATTTCCTGGTGCCTAAATGACTGATAAAGAAACTCTACCTCCTGGAATATTGACTCAATAAACGCCGACATCTTTTTCCCATCTTCTATCTGGTCATGGTGTAGCTTTTGGAAATATCTGCTCAAATTTCTAGGGAGCTCCCTGCACTCATATATAATATCTTCCCAATCTGAAAGCATAGTGGAGGAGGAAGAAAAGGAGGAACTGCTGCTGTTGATGTTATGGATCTGTACCACGAGTAAAAGCTCTGCCTTGAGGAGACAAATTTTTGTGAGTAACTCAGAACACTGAGGAGAGTTGTCCAGTTTATCCCCCTCCCTGCTGTTCGCCTCAAAGAGAGACACCATCTCTGTGAGCACTGCATTAAGTTCTGGAAAGAAACTTTGTACAAAATCCCTATCATCCAGTTTAGCATTAGTTTTGACAAAAAGGGTTACCAGGGAAGATACCTCATCTCGGAAATCTCCACCTTCGAAGTTGAACAGATAATAGCAGAATTGCATCACGAAATCCACGTCCTCGTCCTTCCTGTGGCTGCTACGGTAGATAGCCATAAGGAAGTTGAGATGGAACTCCATGAAGTAGGGATTCCTAGGATGAATCTCGTGATGCAAATCCTCCACGAACTTAGTCAACTCACCTTTTTCCACTTGGATTTGGCCTGTTTTGCAATCCAGCCAGTGATCACAACACCGATTTGCAATTCGTAGGACCACAGATACCACATGGCCAAGGCAAGCATCAACACTAGGCAATGCATCATCTGGTGTTGCTCCTGCTTCCGCTCCTGCTCCCCCAGGGGATGAGAAATTGCGGTGACTAAATAATGGCGCAACGTAATGCTCGAGTGATTTGAGGCTGTCGTACAAGGAATAGACTTGGTTCCTTACGGTAACATGTTCACTGCCCAAATATTCAGCCGCAATCCGTGAGATCCGGAGCACGTTTGATTGCAAATGCTTGACAAAACTTGGCCAAAAGGAAACATCAAGAGGTGCAGGCGACAGCAGATGGATCTGGAATGAGCTGTTGATGCTGCTGTCTCGGCCACTTGAAGACCAGGACAGGTACAAACGGTCAAGAGCTTCTCCAATTTCAGCCATCAAAAGCTTGGTTTTTGTGCTGCAATCACGGGCTAATTCCAGGAGGGATTCTGATTCAGGGGACTTCTTGTCTCCCAGTTTCTCTCCATTACAAAAACGAACAAGGTTCTGGGCAATCTCCTCAGCAGTAGCTTCAATCTTCAGGCCGGCTGCAGCACCGCTCCTCTTGTGATAGGATTGCCAGAGAATCCTCAGATACCTCCAATCATTGTAAACTTTTTCTACTGCAAATGATCGAGACCGTAATCCTTCCAACGCAGAATCAAGGCGATCCAAACTGGAACCAGCAGCAGCAGCAAAAGCAGAAACAGAAGCCATCATCGCCAGGCTTTGCAAAGAATCTCTCTCAATCAGTTTATGACTTTTTCTGTAAATGGTTGCAAATTTTCTGTATTGAGCCCAGAGCAAAGAAAATTATTGAGGGACTAATGATTCAGACAAATTTTTATGTGTATTTCACTGTCAGCCATGTGAACAGATGTTTACATCTCACCGACTGCGATTTTATATTTTGGATAGCACGACTTTCGCTGTTTCACGGTCTTGGTAGGCACAAAGCATTGATTGATCTAGTAGAGTATTTTAATGCTAATGAGTCCCAGCCCTGTTGGATTTCACCATTACAAATGAAAATAAGGACTTTTGGACAGAAATTTATTGGGTTAAAGTTAGTCACACCTTGCCACCCATGAGCTTTCGAATAATCACATTCTGTCTCCCACTCTCCCCCCGCCCCTCCCCCCCAAACAAAACTTCATATCAGACGTTTGGTGGTTCCTGTTCATTGCTTTTTCATCTGCTCTCCCCGGGGTATGTTGGTCCTTAAAGCCTTTTGGTTGTTCTTTTTCTTGGAGCTAAGACGTTTGGTGGATTAGAGTGTTCGTTACAATTCGTTTGCTCTCTTCAGAGCCATTTTTGTCCTCCAAGCCTTTTCGTTGTTCTTTCTCTTGGAGCTATTACAACTCCTTGTTGCTTATTGCAAGGCTTAGCCGAATGTTAGTGGAACATTGGCTGTTTTGCAGCATTTACAAGAAGCATTAATGAGGTGTGATGTTCATTTTTATCGGCCAGCTCACTTTCTCTTGTTTAATTACATTTGCATCCCTCAAAATACTCATTGAATGGACTATATGTTTTCAACTCATATCTAACAGTGTCATTTTACAATAACTTTTTACTTTTGGTGTGGGAAATTGGAAAATTGTCTTGGAGACCGTTTTTCTGAATTCTGTCGGCCATTACTAATTCAAGCCAATTTACTACTCACAAGTACAAAATTCAACTGGTGGCCTTATCAGACGATATACCGCGCCTTATCAAGCCATTGCCTCATGTGCTTCCGTTTCCCTTTTGTTGGGTTCTCATGGGGTTGCGAGAACAAAATTTACAAAAACTCAACTGTCTGCTCTTTCTCTACTTTTTTTTTTTTCTTTTTTCCACAAACATTAGATGTCATTTTATAGATTAACTTGATCCTACAAGGGCTTAATTACAAAAGGTGACCTCAGCCCTCCAATCTTTGTTGGCTGCTTCTATTAGCCAAGTTGGGAAGTTGTTTCCCAGTCAATGTCATTAACTGCTTCTATTGCCTGCTCTTTCTCTACTAGGTTATTGATTTTGCTTCTGTTTTTTTTTTTTGGAAAGAACTACTGATTTTCTTAATGGGTTTTTGTGCTTAGGAAAAAAAAGGTTTGATTCTTTTGCTGAAATTTGTTTTTGCAAAACGGATATCTTAGTGTGATTGAATTCTTGATGTTTGCTAAAGTATTGTGGATTTTGAAAATAAGTTCCGAATTTTATTTATGTTTGGATGTGCAAGGAGCAAGGACCAAAGCAAAGAAAAAGGAAAAATGAATAAACATATTGTATGAGAGATTGGGAGGACAAAAAATTGTAAGCTTTAGGCTTCTTCATCTGCTTCAAAGAAGGTACTGTTTGCAACTACATTGATGCCTATGTGTCCGTCTAAAACTATTAATTTTTACCATGTTTCTTGAGTTGATGTACTTGTATGTTCTCTTTTTATTTTAACGATTTTCGATTTCTTATTGAGAAAACATGAGACCGTGGCGGAGCTATTGCATCATAATATGAAGGAATTTACAGATTTTCTGACATTTTAGGATTACAATCTGGTATAAAATAATTTTCCCAAAGATTATATAAAATCCATATAATGCTGAAATTTACTCCTTGGATTTGCTAATCCAACAGCATGGAATTATCCTCAAGCAATATGAAATATATTTGCATGCTGAAAGGCGAATTGCAAATGATCCTCAATCTTAGGTACATTTATCCTTAATTGCATTAATATACCCTTCTTATTGCGTAGTCATAAAGATATTAACATCCCTCAAATCATTTGGAATGAGAATGTTCAAAAACCCAATTATTATTTGACTTGCATGCTTGTATGATCAAATATTATATGACTTTTATGTTTGAATTGTGCAGGGAGATTGGACCCCGAATAAACAAGCCTGTAGCTTTACTGCTCTCAATGTACTGTCTTCAAGCTTGTAGCTTTACTCTTTATCTTTGGATTTCATTTTTACTAGTTACTATTATGGAAATTGATTTCACATAACAATGTGACAGTGATCTAAGGGGAAATCGTCTTTCTGGACAAATCCCAGACGAGATTGGTGATTGTTCTGCTTTGACAAGCTTGTAAGCTCCTGATTAGACTTAACATTTATTTAATGTAGCTACATTAGTACATTTGCTAGGGCATGTAGAACCTATGCAGCCATTTCTACTTGATTAAGTCTTTTTAGATGTCCTTCAAATTGTGCTCAGTTTTTTTTTTTTTTTTGGGTTAAACCTTTACTGGATACGTGTGACCAGGGATTTTTCCTTCAACGAGCTGTATGGGGATATTCCCTTTTCAATCTCCAAGCTGAAACAACTAGAATTCTTGTAAGTTTGTTTGGCAGTTGTAGACTATTTACGAAAATTGTGTCAACATACTTTCTTGCGCAACTTTTCTTTGCTATAATCTGGCTTGGTGTCTGAAACCAGTTATTATTTGTGTGGGTGCCAGGATCTTGAAAAATAATCAGTTGATTGGTCCAATTCCTTCTACACTATCTCAGATTCCTAACTTGAAAGTTCTTTTTTTTTTTTTGACGAAACGATAAGATTTTCCATTGACTAAAAGGAGTAAACAGGTGCGAGCAAAGGCTCGAGAAACTTTACAATTAGTGCTCAAAAGCACTGAGGAAAGAAACGTTCCTCATCCAACATAATGCCTAAGGCATATGAACTTAACCTTTTACATCTTAATAAACTTCCTTCACTAGCCAGCTCAAAAGAGCACATGCGAAACATATTCTGTAAAGCGCTAATGTCATCAACCAGAGTTGTTAAGCAGCTGTCAGGTGAGCTCGGATTCTTAAGTTGTCTCAGTAACGCTTTGTTGTGGGACAAAATTTTGATTTTGTCCCAACGTTGATCCAAAGCTTTACACAAGACCAGTTTAATTGCTACTGCAGCGTCCAGGAGCTTAGTTCCAAGTGTTCTCTCCTTCAAAGCCCATTCTGCAATCCTTGTTTGCGAAAATGTCTTTGCTATGACTCCAATTCCCACTGACATTTGCCTTTGCTGACTTGTCGGGAACACCTCAAGGACTATGGACTCCTCATCCGTCTCCTGATGCTGCTCTGTCTGGTTAGAAGCTGTTTCTTTTGTGCTCCTTCTATCCTTGGTTTGCCTTAGCTCCTCTTGTTCCAACCATTCCTGCTGAGCCTTGTTCATTACTCTCACTGGTGGCCTTCTGATTGTACCTTCGAAAGCTTGTTTGTTTCTTTCTTTCCATACTTGCCATAAAATGTTAGCAGTTAGGCCAATATGTTGAGCTCCCTCTGGTCTTGATTTCGCCTCTGATATCTTGCACCACCATCTCTTGAAATCTCCTTTTTGATCACTAACTCCATCCCATTGAACTGGGGCCACCTTCCATATATCCAAAGTACTTGGACAGCTCAATAGGAGGTGTTCCACTGTCTCCTGACTCTCCCCACAGGCTCTGCAAACTGGATCCCCCATTCCTGTTCTTCTAAAGATGGCTTCTTTCACTGGCAATGCTCCTGTAATGCATTTCCAGATAAATAGCTTAATCTTATGTTTTATGTTTAACTTCCAAAGGGTGTCCCACATCTGCTTCAGTTGTTGACTTCCTTCCCTTATGCTTGGCCCAGCTGTTTCTGTATTTACCTTCACAGCACTGTCCCTCTCCTTCATGAGATAGTTGTATCCTGACTTGACCGAATAACAACCTCCCCCATTATGTTGCCAGAAGTAGCTATCCTCCCTGCCTACTAGGCTTATCGGAATACTCAAGATCCTCTCTGCATCAAATTGGTTAAACATACTAAAAATGGTGTTTCTATTCCAGCACTTAAGGCTAATAAGCTCCTGCACCTTCCTCAGAGAATTGTTACCCTGTCGTGGGGTAGTAGGCTTGCCAGTAGGTGTTCCTGGGATCCATTTATGTTCCCAGATGTTTGTGCTCCTTCCGTTCCCAATCCTCCTGATGACACCTTTTTCTATAAAGTTTCTGGCTCCTAGAAGCCCCTGCCAAAACCAAGAAGCATTTTTCTGAGCTTTGCATATGAAAATGGACTCTTTGGGGAAATACTTTGCTCTGAGAACTTTGCTAAGTAGGAGGTTAGGTTTGGTTAAAATCCTCCAAATCTGTTTCCCCAACAAAGCTTTGTTAAAAGCCTCTATATCCTTGAAACCCAAACCCCCCTCAGTTTTATCCAAAGCCAATTTTTTCCAAGATAGCCAGTGTAACTTGCTTTTTCCATTCGTTTCCCCCCACCAGTAGTTGGCCATTGATGCGGTGATGTCTTTGCAAAGCTTCCTTGGCAGTTTAAAACAAGACATGACATATGTCGGCATTGCCATAGAGACAGCCTTCAACATGACCTCCCTGCCCGCACTACTTAGCAGTTTGTTCTTCCAACACTGGAGCTTCTTTCGAATGTTTTCTCTGATGAAGCCAAAAACTTGATTTTTTGTCCTTGTTATCACCATTGGAAGACCAAGATACTTCCCTTGTGCCATTTCCCCCATTCCACCCAGAGCACAGCATACTTCCCTCCTTTGCTCCTGCGGGATGTTCTTGCTGAAGAAAACAGCAGACTTATCAAGATTAATCAGCTGACCTGAAGCCTCTTCATATGTCTTGAGAATTTTCATAATCTCCGTGGCCTGTTGGGTGCTGGCCTTACAAAATATGAGTGAGTCATCCGCAAAAAAGAGATGCGTAATAATAGGCCCTTGCCTGCTGATTTTCAACCCTGTTAGCTCATTTCTTCGTTCTGCTCTTCTGAGCAGGCTTGAAAAACCTTCAGAACAGATTAGGAAGAGGTAGGGAGATAAGGGATCTCCCTGCCTCAATCCTCTCCCTGGTGAGACGTACCCTTTGGTTTCCCCATTGCAGTTGAAAGAGTAAGTAACAGAATGCATGCACGCCGTAATCCAGTTGATCCATTGAAAGCAGAATCCCATCTTCTGCATGACTGCCTGCAAAAAATGCCACTCTACCCTGTCGTAGGCTTTAGCCATGTCCAACTTGATAGCCATGTATCCATCCAACCCTTGCCTTTTATTTTTAAGATAGTGCATATACTCATGAGCTATAATCACATTGTCCAGAATCTGCCTATC
Source organism: Coffea eugenioides (assembly GCF_003713205.1). Classification (NCBI taxonomy): domain Eukaryota; kingdom Viridiplantae; phylum Streptophyta; class Magnoliopsida; order Gentianales; family Rubiaceae; genus Coffea; species Coffea eugenioides. The sequence continues at coordinate 40,148,027 of NC_040037.1, forward strand.
TGGAATGAAAGCTGATTGTGTGTTACTAATGCAGATATCTAGGACAGATTTTAGCCTGTTAGCCAGAATTTTAGAGATTATCTTATAGATCACACTGCACAGGCTAATAGGCCTAAAGTCTTTCAAGCAAGTAGGATGCAACCTTTTAGGGATAAGGGAGATGACAGTATGGTTAATCGATTTAAGCATATGACCAGTAAGGAAAAAAGAACTAGTGAAAAACAGAACTAATGGAAGCCACTCCCCCCACACCTAAGACCTACATTGTCCTCAATGTAGAAGAGACAAAATAAAGTAATAGGAGGAAAGAAGAGAAACTTTCCTGGCTCCGGGGGGGGGAAAATGAGATACTAAGGCGGAGGGGGGTGAGGCGGCTGTGTGCACAAGGTGGTGTGGTGGCGGCGGACGCAACACCAACAGGAAGGAGAAGACTGAAGTTTCTTTTTCGAAAGGGTTGGAAGGCGTGGGCACGCCTTAGAAGTTATAGTCGTCTGACCGTCAATTCCAAAACTCCATTCCTTAGGTGTGATGACCTAGCATGGGCATGTCTAGCTGCCAACTCCTGTCACAAAATAACAACCCACTAAATGACACTAACACTTAACAAAAACTTCAAAAATATAAGAAAATTAAAACAAAAGAAGCCTTGGGTTGCCTCCCAAGTAGCGCCTTTCTTTAATGTCTTTGGCTAGACACAACACCACTCTTTAGTCTGGATGTAATTGAATTTTCCTTGTAATTGGTGGCCCTCCTCCAGGATCCACATGGCCATTGAGTGCAACTTTTTTCCTAAATTTTCTCTCCATTTTCACCTCATGAATTGCTTTCATCCTATAGGACTTGTTCGCAGCAACCTTGGATTTACCCCTATAAGCAAACTTAGAAAATTCTTGCACAGAGGGATTAGTGGTATACATAGCAAACACAGAATGAGAGTTAACAGGATGTTTCATTGTATCAAAAATATTAAAGTGGACTATTTCTCCATCAAATTCCATCGTGAGAGTACCCTTACTAACGTCAATTTTAGTCTGGGCAGTACTCAAAAATGGTCTTCCTAATATAATGGGTGATGGATTTGGGGCACTTCTATCATCCATGTAAAGCACATAAAAATCAGCAGAAAAAATTAATCCATCTACTTGCACTAAAACATCCTCAACTATCCCATCCGGATAAGCACATGTACGATCAGCCAATTGAATTATTATCCCCGTTTCTTTTAAAGGTCCTAAATTTAGGGAATCATAGATTGATTTAGGCATCACATTAATAGAAGCTCCTAAATCTATCATGGCATTTTTGATACTAGAATGACCAATCTTACAGGGGATAGCAAACATACCTGGATCTCCGCATTTGGGTGGGAGTTTCCTTTGAAGTACAGCTGATACATTCTCTCCTACCATCACTCTTTCATCACCCCTTAACTTTCTTTTGTTAACGCACAAGTCTTTCAAGAACTTTGCGTACTTGGGTACCTGCTTGATCGCGTCCAATAGGGGGATGTTTACTTGAACTTTGCGGAACACATCCAGGATTTCTTTCTCCTTCTCTGCCTTCTTCGTCTTTGCCAACCTGCAAGGAAAAGGGGGTAAATTAGCTTTAACGGGTATTGATGGTGTGAGAATTACCTCAGGACCTCCACGAATGTGTCCTTCTTCCTCTATCTCCTGCTCGATCTCGTCTTCACTTTTACTCTTTGAGTTCGTGACCTTCGGCCCCTCCACTTCCTTGCCACTCCTTAATGTCATGGCACTTACATTTCTGGGGTTTATCTCAGGTTGCGATGGCAATTTTCCATAGACGTGGGACTCCAGACGATTAATGGCAGTTTCCATTTGACTCATGCGAGTCTCCATGTCCTTCATGCCTGCTTTGGTGTCATGTTGGAACTGAGTAGTACTTGCAACTAAGGACCTAGTCTCCTGCTGGAGCTGAGTGGTGGTCGTGACGAGGTGAGTGGTAGTCGTGGCCAAACTCTTGACAATTTTTTCCAAAGAACTCCCTGAGCTTGAGGACGAGGGTTGAGACTTATGTTGCCAAGGTTGCTGAAAACCTGGTGGACGATTGGGGAATGCATTTTGTGGCCTATTACCATAGCTGAAATTGGAGTGATCTCTCTAACCAGGGTTATACGTGTTGGAGTATGGGTCGTACGGTTTTTGAGGCGCGGGCACGCCTCCAGCCATGTTCACTTGTTCAGCCCCATTCTCTTGCAACATAGGGCATGAGTCAGTGGGGTGGCCCACATTTGTGCAGATTCCACAGGCCTTTGCTTGATGCATGTTTCCCACGGCTAATTGTCGTACAAAAGATGTCAGTTCCGATATCTGCTGTTGAATGGACGACGTCTCTACCTCGTTGACCCTACGGGTAGGGTTACTCTCACGGAAGCCAAACTGTTGAGAATTTTCTGCCATCGACTCAATGAGTAGCCATGCTTCCCTTGGTGTTTTGTTCGCTAATGCTCCCCCACTTGCTGCATCAATGATACTCCTATCAGTTGATTGGAGTCCTTCATAGAAGTATTGGATTAACAGTTGTTCACTAATTTGATGCTGCGGGCATCTAGTGCACAACTTGTTAAATCTTTCCCAATATTCATACAAGGACTCCCCGAGATACTGTTTAATGTTGCAGATTTCCTTACTCAAACTCGCAGCCCTGGATGCAGGGAAAAATTTTTCCAAAAACTTCTTCTTCAACTGTGCCCATATGGTAATGCTACCTGCTGGTAGGTAGTACAACCAATCTTTAGCTGCATCTTTGAGAGAGAACGGAAAGGCTCTCAGTCTAATTTGCTCTTCAGTGACCCCAGGAGGTTTCATACTAGAGCAAACCACCTCGAACTCCTTGACGTGCTTGTGGGGTTCTTCACCAGAGAGACCATGGAAAGAAGGTAAGAGGTGAATCAGCCCCGACTTCAGTTCGAAAGCAGTATTCTCAGCCAGAGTGGGGAATGTGATGCATAAGGGCTGGTGAGTCAGCTCCGGGGCAGCTAGCTCCCTCAATGTTTGGGTGTTGGCCATGCTTACTTCGTCTTCCGTTGACTCGTTTGCAGCAAATAAGTGCCCTTCTTTTTGCCTCTTGGTCTCTTGCCTCCGCCTACGCGCTGCCTTCTCAACCTCAGGGTCGTATACTAATTCACCTGTGCGAGAAGAACGGGGCATAAACTAGCAAAAATACCAAGAAGAATAGAATAAAATAAAAATAAGACAAAAACTGAATTTGAAAAGAAACAAATAATCCAAACACCAGCTCCCCGGCAACGGCGCCAAAAATTGACAGGTGCCGACCCTGTGCAATAATAATTACTAAAAAGTCCTAATTACCACCTCAATTAAATAATTATAGAACAAATCCAAGTACTGGAGCAGGGACCCTAGGTGTGCAATGGGTTACTTGATTCACCCTGTTCCCGAAGAGTTTGCTTGATCCGATATACCGGATTTGTCTATAAAAATACTAATTTTGCGTACAATGGCAAGTAGGGTCGATTCCACAGGGAGCAGGTAGGAAATTATTTCTTTCCAAATTAGTAGAACGAAATTGGGGGATTTTCAATGGGAGGCAAATAAAAATAAAATAAAATAAAACAAACAAAATTCAAAACTAACTCACAAAGCACAATTCACTGAAAATAGCAATTAACAAAAGTTCTACCCAAAGGATCAACTGCTCAGGTACGGTCCAATTAAATGATCATCGATGCAAAGATATTTCATCCATTTATCACTAGGTTGGTTATAGTTATCAATAAGCTCTGACAACCAGTTCTTCCTTACCTTTTCGACAGTCAAGGTATGACCATTGACTGCTTCCCTAACCAGATAACAACCCTAGGTACGACCAAAGGAATTTAATTACCCAATTGCATTAAAGCTAGAAGAACCCAACCCTAACCAATAAACGCGCTAAGAGGGTTTATTTAAATTAGATCTTGCGTTTCCCTAACATAAAACCAATTATGGTGGTTGCCACGAGGTGCTAACTAAATGAACAATTACGGATTCTATTTAATTAACATGGCAATAGGCTATTAAATTAAATCAAATACCCGGCCGTTGATATTCAATTAATAAAATACCCATGAACAATTAATTCAGAAAACGCACGAATAGCAATAACTTGGAAGGAATAATGAAGATTTGATTAGATCTCACAGATATTATGGACTGCGCCATCGCGTCGACCTTTGGGCAGAGAAGAGAATTAGCCGCTCCTCATCGTGTCAATCCCGCGTGATTTAATTGAACTCATTCAATTATTTGACGAAGAATTGGGGAAAGGAATTAATTGCAATAACAACAGAGAAGGCCCTGCCTTCGTCTTTGCTTCAGAATCGCAATTACAAAGCAAAAAGCTACGAAGGAACTGTCCAGCGGAAAAGTTGAAAGTCAAAAGAGAAAGGGACGTCTAGCGCCTGGGGAAAAAAAAAAACTAAAGCTACCGTTTTGATTCGATGTAAATCTCCCTATCTAATTTGCTGCCCAAGAAGAAAACAAAAGCGAAGGGAGCCGTCTGACAAAAAGTAGCCAAAAGAAAACTAAAGCTAGGGTCTTCCTCCCCTGATTCTGAATCTCCTTTTCCTTTTATATGTAGCGCCGCCCAAGAGAAGTCAAGAAGAAAACAAATGTCTGGCCCAATTGATTGCAACAAAAGCTAGCTTTTGGAGTTTTAATCCCATGCTCCTCGCGGTTCACGTGGACCAGGGTCCGGCTTTCGGTTTCGTCCACCTTCTAAGGCGTGGCCACACCTTGGAACGGTAAGTCTTCTGGAAATTCACCCCGCGAGATCATTTTCCATGCTTACCACCTACAATTCACACAAATATCGAATATGAGTGAAATTCCAATTCTTAGTACCGTGAATAGCCAAAATTAGGACAAGATAGTAGTGCAAAATACGCCAAATAACCGTTCTATCAACCAGTATTAAAGAAAAAAAGAATTGCAGGAATGATGTCTCCTTTAAGGATATTCCAGAATCTTTGGAAGAACAGGGGTGGCATACCATCCTGTCCAGGAGCTTTCTCAGGCTGCATGGAAGAAAGTGCATTTTTTATCTCTTTCTCTTCTACTGGTTTAGTTAGCTTTGCATTCATCTCATGAGTTATGGAACAGGGAATACCCTCTATAACCTCTGATATATCCCTTTTATCTCCACCAGTGAAAAGCTCTCGAAAATAATCAGAGATCTCAGAAACAACTTCCTCCTCATTCTCAGTCCACGAGCCATCCTCCCTCTGCAATTTTCTGATTCTATTGTAAGATCTCCTCCCCTTAACGTGAGCATGGAAATACTTGGTGTTTTTGTCACCTTCTCTTAGCCAATTAATTCTGGCTTTCTGGCTCCAGAAATTTTCTTCTTCAAAGTAGGCTACTTTGAGTTGATGCTTAAGCTCTGCAATCTTTTTTTTCCTGTTCTCGCAATCTGAGTTTTTCACTCTATCCAGCTCCTTCTTAATCTCCTGAATCCTATTTTTGGAATTGGCATTAAAAGTATTTCTCCATTTCAGAAGTTCAATCCTGCAGTTCCTAATCTTTCTAGTAACCTTAAACATACGGGATCCAACTTCCTCTTTTTGCCAAGCTCTTTCCACTACCTGGTACACCTCTTCCCTTTGAAGCCACCTTTTATCAAAAAAGAACCTCTTCTTCTTTCCCCCCCCATACAAGTGTTTAAACACAAGATACTATGGTCAGAGGCGTAAGTGTCAATATGCTGACAACTAGCCTTATCAAAAATCTGGTACCACTCAATACTTCCTAAACATCTGTCCAGTCTTTGCCTAACCTCACCATCATTATCCCAGTGATTACTCCAGGTCCAAGGATGACCCTCGAACCCAATGTCAATCAGATGGTTATGAGCCAGAAAATCCTTAAAGTCTCTAAAACTCCTCTCCTCCCTAGCCACACCACCCCACTTCTCATCATTAGACAGAATGTCATTGAAATCCCCTGCTATCATAAATCTACTTCCCCATAATCTGCTTCTCTCTTTGAGAACCTGCCATTGATTCTTCCTGATTTGAGCATCACAGCTCGCATACACACCTATAAACCACCAATTACAATTGAGGTCCATATCCTCAATCCTGGCTTCAATGGTAAAAGCAGTTTGGTACACCTCAACCACTTGAGTATCTTCCTTCCACAGCAAAGCCATCCCACCTGCCTTATGCATGGCTTCTACCACTGCACTATTATCAAACCTCAGACCCCTAGCTATCCTATCTACTACAGGTTTCCTATTTTTGGTTTCACTTAAGAAGATCAAGTTTGGAGAGAGGAGGTTATTCACCTCCCTCAGATGGGAAACTGTCAAGGGGCTCCCCACTCCTTGACAGTTCCACACCAAGGCTCTCATAGTTGCATGGGGGCCCCATTCAGGATGAGCCCCTCCTCCTCTCCCTCCCTCACAGACTGGGTAACCTCCAACACGGATTTGGTCTTTTTACAACCTACTTGTTGGTGTTGTAAGTCCTCCATCTCTTCATCACAAAGCAGCAACTTCCTTTTACCATTCCCTATGAGGTTAATATCCTGATCAGACAACTCCTTCAAGGGCCTTCTAATGACACCTGGAGGCTTCAGTTTCCTGAAGGACCTCTTAATCTGTTTCTTAGCTGCCTCCTGGATCTTACTAATAGTAAGAAGATCTTCCTGGCTGTCTGTCTCCCCAACACCATGATCCTGGATCCTGACAGCTTGATCTATCCCTGGTGGTAACATGTCAATGTCCTCCTCCCTCACTTCCACACTTGCTAGCTCCTGTCTCTCACCCATATTGACATGATCATTCAAGCAAGTTCCCTGGTTCCCCAGGACCCTTTGCTGATAACCATCGTCAGAGTATCTTTCTTTAGTACTAGCATCAACATTCCTAGGTGTGCTACTATTCGGAATCCCCAATCTCTTCACCTCCCCTTCCTTATCCAGGGGTTGTTTAGCTCTATTTTCCTTCTCTGCATTCTCCAGGAACTCCAAAATCCTAACTCCTGTTTGCGACCTGCTCCTCTCTCTCTCCACCAGCTCTCCATCCTGAAATTTCCAATATCTTCTGTCCTTGTTCAGCTCTGCTTTCAAAGGTTTATCCTTACTGGGGCTTCTGATACTACCTGCTCTCATCCATGGGCCATATTGGTTCTCAGAGAGCCTAGCCTCCGTAATTCTCTGCTCTTTACAAGATCTTTCACTATGGCCTACCACTCCACAATTATAACAGAAGTCTGGACACCTCTCATACTTAAACACTACCCACTTAAAAATTCCTGCTGTTTGAACTACTGTACCTCTAAGGAGAGGTCCTGATAGGTCTACGAGGGCCAGGATTTTGAGGTGTCTACCCTCTTTTCCCCCAGTCTGAGGTATAATAACCTCTCTCACTCCTTTAAAAACAGCACCAATCTTCCTTCCCACCTCTTTAGTTAGCCAATGTACAGGCAAGTTCCATAGTTGCACCCACAGGGGAGCTATAGCAAAAGCTCCATAATTTTCTTCAATCCCTTCTGACCACCTCCTAAGAACCATCACTTGGTTATCTATCACCCACGGACCCCCTTCCACAATCCTATCTCTCTCCAAATTAGGAATGTTAAACTGGTATAAGTTGGGCCCTAGTTCTATAACAATCAAGTTTTTGGGGTAGCTCCAAGCAGCAGCAGCAAAGTTCTTTACCCCTGTAAAGTTGGCTACTTTTTCCCCCATAATTCTACCTATCAAGCTTCCTTCACATTCTCTAACTCCACTGTTAAGATCCTCCGAATTCAACATAGCTCCAGCGAGCTCATTTCCAGCTAGGGAAAATTTCTGTAACAGCTCAGTCAACTCACCCTCCATGGATACAGACAGAGGTTCAATAGAGTATTACCCTTCCACCTGATAGGGTGTTAATTGTTGGTTATTTTATTATTAATCTCCCTTTTTATCCTTGCCAAATATTGCTTAATTGTTAATATTTACTCATATTTGGTATCTGTACTTAATTTCAGGAATGAAGCAGAAAACTACCAAAAAGGAGGGACTTTATGGAAAATATGGAGACTTCTAAGGGCTTCAATTCTTGGGCTCTTCAATTGGTGGGGACCAGAAGCTAGTGAAAGGCATTTAGCCATTTGGGCTCTTCAAAAGAAGCTACGTAGAGAGACTTGGAGAAACAAGTACTTTGGAGGTTTTGTCCACATGTGCGGGGACCACGGATAAGAAGCATAAGTCATTTGGACTCTAGGAAAAGAAAGGTACAGGACTTTGAATTTGGTGTGGGGACCACTAGAGATAGCATTAGACTTCCTTTTGGCTTTTAAAAAGGGAGAAACGTACGAGAGGTTAGGAATCAATAGTTTTAGCTTAGTTTTTAGCATAGTTTTAGATTTCTTTTCTTAGCTCTTTCGCATGGTTGTTCTCCATTAATGGAGGACTAATCTCTTAATTCTAGTCAAGGGGACAACTGAAGACTTGGTTCAACCATAACTGTGAGATCTAAATTATTTTAATTGTTTCCTTCATTTATTGGTATTTATATGTTTTCTGCTTTAAATTGTTGTTATAGCTATCGTGTATGATTGAATAGATGCGCAATATTTAATTATTCACGTAGGCTATTTGCTAGTTAGGGGTAATTGAATCCGTAATTGTTCGTTATCTCTACCTCAGTAGCAACTGGCGTAATTGGGTTTATGTCAGGGGAGCATATGATCTAGTTTAGACAAACCCTCGTAGCGTGTTTGTTGGTTAGGATTGGGCATTTCTAATTATTAATGCAAACCAGAAATTAAATCCTACGGTCATACCTGGGGTTGTTTTTGGGTTAGGGAAATAGCTAACGGTCGTACCTTAGCTATCGATAAATTAAGGAAGGGTTGGTTGTTTATCGCGTGCATGACAACTATAACTAATCTATTAATAAATGTTGGAATTATTTCTGCATCAATGATCAGTGCATGAACCATTTCTGAAGTATACCCTTGGCTAGAGTTTCTCTAATTATTTCTTTAAATTAATTATTTTCTGCAGTTAATTTATTTAGTTAATATTTGATCCAAAAACCCCCCATACTTTGGACTCTAGAAGAAACAAATTATCCCCAGTCCCTGTGGATTCGACCATACTCACCGCTATATACAAAATCTGTATTTTTCTCGAGTAGGTATTTATTATTGTACAGGTTCGGCACCTGTCACCACCCCACAAAGAACCAGAGTATAACGTCCACCAGAAGGGAGAAAGACTTGCACAAACACCAACAGAAGAAAAAGAAAAACAAAGAACCAGAAAAAAGCTACCAGAACAACACTACCTCAGAGGACAAAAGCAAGAAAAAGATGATACCAGGGCCATCAAGAGGACAAGTTTTAGCGTACCACAGGGCCATGGCATTTAAGATGCGTACTGTTCCCTTTGGTCGGACATCCCTTGTGAACTTGGGCCACCACTTGTTGATGCTTAGTGTTTCCTTAAGTCGGACATTCTCCACGAACTTTCAATAATAAAAGTGCTATATTAACTCTGTGTTGGATTCAGACCTTTGTGATCTGTAGTTGGATTGTTCTCCATGAATGATGAGTTGCGGGGATTGTGTTTTTTGAAGAAGTTTGAAAAAGCTGAAGTTCCCACCACTGGGGGAAGGGAGGCTCAAAACCCAAGAGAGAGAGTTTCCTCTACACTGAGAGGAGTCTAACTTGAAAGTTCTGTAAGTTCAAGATATTACTGGTCTTAGAGTAATTTAATCTCTAGAGGAAATGAGAGTTTTTTTTTCTTCTACTTAAGCTTTTGGTACTTAACGTCAGAAACTGTACCATTCCAGTGACTTGGCACAAAATAGTTTGAGCGGAGAAATACCAAGACTCATATATTGGAATGAAGTACTGCAATATTTGTGAGTACAGTAATTTGGATTTTAAGTGTATTCAAGTACTACTATGTTTTAATGAACTATTTTTTTAAGTTCTGGATCCAAGTTTAGTTTAAAAACGTGTGCGGCTATGTGCTCTTACAGGGGTTTGCGTGGGAACAAGTTGGTTGGAACTCTCTCACCAAATATGTGTCAGCTCACGGGCCTGTGGTACTTGTAAGTCACCTGTGCTTTACTTCAAACTTGATATATCACCAGCCTGCTACATCAGATCAGGTTCATTGCTCATGTGTTTCAGTTGTCTGTTCAGTGATGTCCGAAACAACAGCTTGACTGGTTCTATTCCAGAGAATATTGGAAATTGTACAGCCTTCCAGGTTTTGTATGTACCTCGACAAAAATGCTTGAACCAAATTTTGAATTGGTTTTAGTGTTTTGAAATTTGAACTGGCTTTTGCATCATTCCTAGGGATTTGTCGTATAATCAGTTGACTGGTGAGATTCCCTTCAATATCGGTTTCTTGCAAGTGGATACCTTGTAAGTGCTTGCATATTCCTGCTTTATCCTGGTGGCTTTGTTATTCCTTTCCAAAAATCCTTTTGTTTTTTGGCCTTATTTATGCTATCACCTTTAAACTAGATTTTGCATTTTGCTGCCTTTTCGAATTTAATCGGCCTGCTATTGTCATGCATAGTGTTAACTTTGGATATTTAGTGTACAATGTCTACAAGTGATGCGTTTGCAAATTTGACGAATAAGAAGATTCTTCGCAATTGAAAATTAAAAGAAAGATATGCTTCCTTATCAGTGGAACAAAAAGAAGCTCGTCGAGTCACACAGAGGGAAGCTTATCAAAAGAGAAAGCAAGAAAAGCAGCTACATCAAGGTCTTCTATAAACCAACAAGAAAGTAAAAGCTGTTGTATATATGTTTCATGTTCTGCCTTTATATTAATCTATTCAGTCTCCTGCTTGACTAGCTTAAATAGATGATTAAAAATCTTTGTGTAAATTCAGACCAAATTCTGTAAGAAACAAATGTGAATGAAGAAATCATTCCAGTGTAATTTTCAGATCACACCAGTATTTTACTCAAAACTGTAATTTTCATTATGATGAACACAGTGTAAATTATCGAAAGCTTTTAACTCATATCCAGACTTTACTTGAACGTGGTCTTTGTCTGACGTTGCACTGCTATACTGAACGTTACACTGTTATAGGTGTAGAAGAAGTTCCAGTTTCATGTGAGCTGCTGCAAAACAGTGACTACAATAACCAGCAGCCTATTGTTATTGAGCCACTTCTACAACAGAATGGAAAAAAAGGGCTGATAGGCAACAATGTATTGCTATCGAACCAGTTGTACAACAAAATTCCAATGATAACTTTTTGTTTAAAGTCATTACTCAGTCAGAAGGCAAGCTAAAGAAACATGTTTCTGTATTGTCAACATTTGAAGAAGGTATATCTATAATAATACCTCGGTATACAATGAAAGCCAGTGTTTCACATGATGTGAAAAATCCTCCTAGAGGTATACATATGTAAAAATCCTCAAACTGAAGGCAAATTTTGTCTACCCCTCTAATTGCAATGTGTAATTTTTGTTCCTCATTTCTTTGTGAATTCTGAAACCTAATGTATTGGGTCTCCGTTTTTTAAAAAATTTTGATTTTGTTATTCGTTTCTTTTTTGGACGAAAATGCTCCATTTTTTCAATGGGTTCTTCTCTTGCAGAAAAAGGAATTTAAATTTTTTTATTTTTCTTTCTTGCAAAAAAGGCTTGATTTTTTGATTATGTTCTTGATTTTCGAAAAAAAAGATTTAAATTTTTCCTTATTGGTATGTTGGATCTGCAGGAAGCAGAGAAATAGGATATGGAAAAGTAGATAAACAAGTGAGCTTCCAATCTGCAGCGAGTGTTATAAGTATCTTTATGAATCTTCACAGCATGTATCACGTAATTTTGTACTTCAAAGAGATTTGAACTTCGGACATTTAATCAATTTATAGGGCCACAATCTTAATAGCAAATCATCTTCTTTAAAGTTCTTTAAAAGTTTGCAGTATCACCAAACACATTCAATAGAACAATGATACATGAAATGAATATAACGTCTGATTATCTTCTCTTCATTGTTCATTTGTATAAAGGTATTAGCGTTATAATAATCCAACTTTATATTCATTTGAAAGAAAAATAAATCTTATATACACTAACAATGTATACACTATCATGGTTGGATGCACGACACATGTACAAAATTTGGGTATCAAATTCAAATTTGGATTCTGTGTCATGCATCCAATGATAAAAGTGTATACACTGTCAGTGTATAGAATATTAATTTTTAAAAGAATACGTTCTAAAAGTAGTGAAAAACGTGAAATCGTCTAATTCGCTTAATTTTGTAGCACTAGTATTCATAGGCATTATTCCTCAGCTGCTTCTTAATCACTACTTTTAATAAAGAAAAAAATACACCAGTATATTGCAAGGACAAATAGCAAGCCAAAATATTCATAACAGTTGAATGAAGTCCTGTCCTCTTCTTCATATAGCGGACTACATGCACCCGGATGCCGCAAACGGCCAAATTTATAACAAAATTGCTGCCCACATCTGCAGCCAAAAGTTTCAGTTCATTAGTATGTAGATGGAACACTCTTATGAAAAAATTGAAACTTGAAGATGTGACTATTAGGAAAGGAAGTAATTTGTAATGTTGAGCAATAGATAAGAGAAGTTAATTAGCTCGTTCTCTGATGTGTAAAAATTGATGCACTTAAGATCTGTCTCGAAAAAGCAATCTATGCACATGTACAAAATTGCTGCCCACATCTGCACATCATTAGTGAACTGTGTGAAGAATAAAGATACATAAGTGTGTGCATATATATGCGTGTGTGTATATATATGTGTGTGTCTGTGATGTATGTATCTAGTCTGCATGTTTGTATAGTTATTTTTTAGGAAACTGTATATTTGGGGGTTCAAATTTGCTTTGTACAATTTACAGGTGCTTCATGATGAGAGTCTTTACCAACTAGCAATTGGTAAAGGGGTACCATACAATATTTTCATAATTATCTAATTATACTAATTCCAGAAAATAGTTGCAAAATTAAATTCGTTTTCAATATCTACAATGTAACAGACATACTTGTTTAATTTTATCTACCAAGGTATGTCCTCCCTATTCAATTAGATTTTTAACTACTTTGTTCTCCTTAAATTGAAAGTCTACTCAAATTTTTATTTATAACTGGATTTCACTTTGTTGAGTTTTAATTGTTAAGGCTAATTTTCAAACTTTACTAACTCATAACTCTTCAGATTTAGTTGTATTGTAGGGATAGTTTAACTGGTAGCAAATCCTCTAAGAGGGCAATTAGCACCTTAAAAAGGTAGCTTTATCACACTTCAAAATCTGCTAAAATCTTCCCTTTGGTTGACACACTAAATATTTGGTTAAACCCCAATTACAAATACATCCCAAATTGGCTAGAGTCTTCTCTAAAGATTTTTTATTAATTGAAAGATTTTCTATGCATTGACGTCAAGATTTTGATTCATAAATTAGTTCCCCGATCCCCATATATTCCCTCTTCATTCTATCTATAACTCAAAAAAGAAAAGACAAAATACTTTTAATTTACTGTGAATAAACTTAATCATCAGCCTCCAAAATCTAACTTAATTAGTAGGGATATTAATCAGATAAGATTCTTGATTTAACTCTCAAACCCTTCTATTTCCCCTTTCTCTGTTGCAAGACTAGAAGTCTTCTTTCGTCCAAGAAAATAGAAAATAAAAATAAACATAGAATACTATATTAAACTTTGATAGAAGGTAGAAACTAATCAATATAAAACTTTATCTTGAATTTAAACAGTGCAAATAGTGCTAACCTGCATCGCATAGTATTGCAACCATGTGTTCGCTCAATAACGTGACCACATCTAGGGAATCTTGCCCACATACTCTCCTGTACTAGCCTCCCAAATTCCAAATCAATTTCATCTCTATATTGACCAGTTTCACTGCATTTAAATCCTGCATGCCACGGCACTTGGCAATTGAAACAAAATAGTCTTTTGCAATTTGGACACAGAGATCTGGTACATCTCTTTTTGCACTCGTTGATGATCAATGTGGAACAATTGTTGTTAGGACAATAACACCTTGGAAACTTTAGCACGAATGAGTTGCAAATACAATCGCTCCATTCGATAAAAAGTTTTTGGGAGATTAATGCTTTACATTCAAGAGGGCTTAAGAATTTGTCACAATCTGAATTGGGGCACTTCAGATTTGCTGTATTCTCATCTTCGACTTTTGCCTTCAAATAATTCGCTATGCAATCCATGCAAAAGTCGTGTTCACAGCCCCCCTTTTTTTGAACTTCTTGTTCGATGACAGGGATCCGAAGCATATCCCCACATGTGAAAGTCGATGTTGATCTTGATCTTGAAGTTGAAGCATTATTGTCACCTCGACGAGATTCATCCATTGCTCTTTTTTACTTCATTTTTGTCTTTTCTTGGAAACTGGATTTTGAGGGCTTTCGTTGTCTAAAGTTTCTTCAGACTAGGAAGGGAAAATTTTCAAGTCATTACTGAATATAAGGATGGGTTTTGATTTTTTTTTTTTTTAAACATAAGAATAGCCAGGGTGGCCTTGATTTATTAGTTTACCCTATTTCTTCATTTTCCATACGGAAGTGGATTTACATCTGGTTGTTTCGAAATAATTCGCTTTCCTAAATAATTTCAGGATCAATTGATTTGATGTGTGTATAGGAGCAATATACATCCCACTCCGACTTGGATTTATACTTATACGTTGACATGGCAAACTAATGCATAATATTCTCTTCCTGTCTACTTAGATCGTTAGGAAAAAAAACTAAACAAGAAAAGTGTTAGGAAAATAAAACCTTCATGATAAACTGTTAGGGAAAACGATACAGGAAAGTGGGGTTTTCTTGAAGTTAAATAAAGTATAATCTTGTGTAGAAGAATCTGATTGAAGTAGGCCAACAGTAAAGGTTAAAGCAATTTTGTAGTGAAAATTTGAGGCAAGAAAAGGAGTTTTCTTTTTTAAAAAAATTAGATTGAGGACAAATTTAAACTGTCACAATTAATACTTGCAATTTTTGTACAATGGCAGGGAATAACCTTGTAATGGCAACGTCAGCCCCCGCCCTGTTGCCCACTACTTCCTCCTGTTCCCGCCCCATCCCCCGCCCAGCTTCTCTCGTGGGGCACCCGCGGGGTTAATAAAAATTTATTATATAATTTTATTGTAGTCAAATTTTAGTAAATAATTAAGTAATAAAATATCAACACATCATCAAATCATTATTCACTGTAATTTTATAATTGAAACCCATAAAAATGATCAAACAAAAACTATTTGAATACAATACAACATGATGAAACAAATACAACTAAAATAATCAAGTTTTCACTTTTATAATAAATACAATCATTAAGTCATTATTGTATTTTTTTTTTGAGAAAAAGTGTTAATGTGTTAAGTATAATTAGCAATTTAGTATAAATGCATTAGTAAATCTAGTATAACTAATTACTAATTTCTATTAATAGACATGTATAATTATTAGTATAATTGATAATATCAACTATATTACATATGCTAATATATATTATATAATACTTATAACTAATAATAATATTATTATTATAAGTTTGTAACTAATTAAATTAAATATTATATATATATATACATATAAATATACATTAATCAAATATATATATATTTTGTGGGTGGCTGGGCGGGGGATAGGGCGGGGATATATTCCCCCGTCCCCGGCCCAATTTCTTAACGGGGGAGAAAAACTCCCCCCCCCCCTCCACCCCAACCCCTGCCCCATTAACTGCCATCCCTAGAATAAGCAAAAGAATAGGACAGGAAAGAAAAAAGGGAAAATGATATAGAAGAAACTACTAACATAAGAACTGTATTTAATCGATGAACAATATGAACGGAAAAGAAGTAGAACGCTCTACATATTTCTTGGCCGATAAAAACTTATACCGGGATGTAGACTGTGTTTATTTATTGATTGATCACATAATTACCTGCACTGGTGCTGTGGTGCACCTTTATTTAGATAAGAAGTCCCAACCGCCAAGGGAGAACTTTCCATTTTTTTTTTTCTGGGAACAGGTGAACTTTCTATAGTAATTTTTTTTATTGTGTTTCTAATCCTCAAGAAAGATTTAGACTAGGCCATATATCATCCTTTCTTGAATGGGCAAGTCTATAGTTAGCTTATTGTAATAATGATGTATATACAAGTCATGCTACACTTTTCGCCCAATACATTAGGTTCCCTTAACAAGTTCAAATCTAGGATTACGAATTTAAATAAATAAATTTCTTGATTCCTCTAACCTTTTATGTGAAATCAAGTTAAAATTGAAGGAGCTATTTGATTCTTTTCTGTGAAACATGTGCATCAGCTATGCTTATTTGCAACGGTGGACCCAAGATTTTGTTGGGGGGCAAACCGAAAAAAAATATAATAAAAAAATGTTACAGCAAATAAAACATAATAAATTTCAGGGATGATTTTAGAAACCTCCCCAAGAATTCTAGCTATTTCACTTATCTACCTTGAAGTTTGTAATATTTCATTGATCTCCCTTGATAGAAATTTGGGCTTGATTGCTTGCATCACATGGTGTGAACTTACTACTATGCCTAAAGACATTATGTATTACTCCCTCCGTCCCATTGAAAGTGTCATATTTTCTTTTTGGGCTATTTCAAAATATTTGTCATGTTTAATATTTTAAACTATTTAAGCTGTGAAGTCTCATTTCTGTCCTCCACTAATGATGTGACAATGCATGTGCTAGACGTACTTTTTGGTGGCTGAAACAAAGCATTGCTTTTTGATGGGTCCGCTTTGACCCATTTGTTTCTTGGATGAAGAAGATTACGGTAAGGAAACCAATTTTTTGAAACAAAAGAGTGCTTTTTTATGGGATCCATTTGTTTCTTGGATGAGTCAATAAAGGGCAAGCTTGGAACAAACGAGTTTACAGGTAAGTGGATGTTACTGTGATTAAAAAGTGTTGTTTTCGAAGTGCGACGGACTTTGCGGGACGGAGGGAGTATTAGAAGATTAAAATCTGACAAATGAGTAATTGGGGCTCAAATTAATTGATGCCAATTGATTAATAAACATAACTATGATGAAGTTCTTAATAAGAAACTATAACTGCAATTGAAAAAATGGCACCAATTGATATGCTAATATGCTCCATTTTTTGATTGACATCAATAACAAGGACAACAAATAGATTTTATACAATCTGAGAAGAAGGCATCTCATAGAAGAAAGAAAACTAAGAAGAAAGATTGAGAAAATAAAGGCCAAACATGAGGGTAGTTTCCGTTGAAACTCGTGTAGCTGTGATAGTAACAAAGTGATTTCATAGTTTTAAAGGAGAAAGGAAATATTATGAAGACAAAATTTGAGATTTTTTTCTGCTGTAAGTCGTAATAATCACAGCAATACAGTAATCAATCTCTTGTTCTCTCAGTCTAATATTAGATCGAGTTTGACAAATAGCAAAACGTGACAAAAGTTATCATCTGTTATATTTATAATAATTGTTTATAGCTTTTATTAATTTTAATTGTTTTACTAATACAACTTGTACAGTTACAAAAGGAGCATTTGTGGGACAATTTTCATCTCTCTCCTCAAAATACTTTTTTAATTTCTTGCATTGGTGCTGTGGTGCACCTTTATTTAGATAAGAAGCCCCCAACTCCCAAAGGTGAACCTATCTTTTCCACTCTTTTTTTCTCTGGGAACAGGTTGAACTTTCTAAAGTATTTTGCACACGAGAGAGATTGTGTTTCTAATCCTCAAGTAAGGTTTAGACTAGGCGGTATATTATCCTTTCCTGGATGGGCATTTCCTAGAATTCAAGTATATAGTTAGCTTATTATAATAATGATGTATATACAAGTATGCTACATCTTTCACCTTATGCATTAGGTTCCGTTAATAAGTTCTAATCTATGATTACGAAATTAAATAAATCATTTGTTGATTCCTCTTACCTTGTTTGTGAAATCAAGTCAAATTTCCTCGCTGTCAAGTTTAAAACTTGAATTCTAAGTCTAGTAATTGGGGTGGAAAGGCTGTGGAAGGTATTTTTTTTTTTAAGTTAAAATTGAAAGAACTAGGTGATTCTTTTCTGTGAAACATGTGCACCAGCTATGCTTATTTTCAATGGCAACCAAAGATTTCGTTAGCACAGTAAGCAGTCAAAATATAATAAAAATGTTATAGCAAATAAAGCATAATAAATTGAGAACAAAAGTTCAATAGATGTTGACCAGCAATAAGATGTTTTTTAGTTACAAAACATAAAGTATAAAACAGATATAAAAATTAAGCTCTCTAGTCATTTTTTACCTAATATTGATGCGTGGCATGCATAATTGTATTTTATAATCCTTCATTTAGTCAAATACATCTATTATTGAATCAACATTGATTTCTCAAATTATTCCTTTCTTAATACATATATAATCAATGTATGAATAAGAAAATCATCATTAAAAGACTCAACAGATATATGAATGATGGATACTTCGATAACATTTAGAAAAGCTAAGACATTTGAGCTTTTCTTTTGTTTTAAAAAAAATTAATGTGGCTTTTTTTTTTTTTACATCCAAGTCAATCTGACATTTTGGGATTGGTTTTATTGCATTTTCAAACTCAAATCACACTTACATTAGGGGCTGGCTTGTTATATATAGGGAAAGGAAAATAACTAACCAATTTTGGGTTCCCAATTTTCACTAAACCAACCTGTTTAATGTTTAGCATCTCCACAGATAAATTCATTACAAATGTGGGAGATTTTAGATTTATTCCAACCCCAATCATTAGATGAACAACAACAATTCTCTATACTACGTGCCTTGAGATCTAACTTAAATACTAATAGGATATTAATAACAAGAACAAGAGATCAAAGTTCAAACTCTCTGGGCAAAAAAACCGAACCCGGCCCAGCCCGGCCCGGCTCGACCCGAAAAATAGGATATCCGATCCGATTTCTCTTAGCAGGGCATATGAGGGTCGGGTACCCATAAAAACGGATATGGATATGGATCAGAAAAATAAAAATTTGTGAGTACCCAACCTGCAGGGTATATTATATAAATATTAAAAAATTAGGGATCATTTTATAATTTTTAATCCAAAGTGTAAATATAGTAGCTCACAGCCTCATATTCTAATCTCATATGACCTGCCTCTCTTCGTATTGTCTGAAGAAAGTGAATATTCTCGGTGAAACTTGAATAAAACGAAGAAAAATTTGTGAAACTTTACCATAAAATTGTTCATTCCTTTCATTCTTTTCATTTGTATTCTACCTTCATCGATCTTTCCTACAAATTTTTCATCAATTCAATCAAAGATTTGTGTTTGGAGTTCTAATTTTTTGTTAGCTAGATAATTAAAACATTTGTGTCTTTCATTTATTTATTTATTTGATTTATTTTATTGCAATTATGTCTCTTAAATTTGTCTCTTTTATTTTAGTGCAAGAAATTTATTTTTCTTTTTCATCACCTTTAATGCCATAGGTCTATTCCAAAGATGTAAGGAAGTTGAGGAAGATTTTTCAAGTTTATTTTGGTTATACTTGCTCCAAAAATAATTAGCTCTGTTTAATTCTTTTTCGGATTTGATTCCATAGTCGACTCATTTGGGATGCAGTCTTGTACTATACACATCCTTAAGGAAGCTGGGGAAGTTGCTAGATACTTATTATTCTTGTGTTTGTTGTGTTGTAGAAGGATGAAATGTGTGAGAATGGTGATGTACTCAAAATTATTATGAAACTTTTTTTTGTCTATTAGATATTATAATTTTAATATGTACTAAATTTATGAGATCGATTTGATTGTTGGATGAAATGTGTGAGAATAGTGATATGTGGACTTTGATTACAATATCTCTACCAATATTATTGGAAAGCATGTTTTTTTTTATTTGAAAACATGTTGATATTAAGTGCAAAACAAATTTTTTTATTGGAAAATAGTTTTTTTTAGGGGCGGGTCATAGGGTAAAGATATGTGAAAATTGAATCAATAAAATTGTATTAGTATTAAATACTCAAATAAAAATAGAAAAAAAACGAGATTTTGTTATTCTTTCTTTTCAAACTTTTCTATTCCTTAAAATATCCGTAAAAAAATTTCTTTTGATTGTTAAATTTTATTAGGAGCGGTTACCTGATGGCTATAAATCGTAATAGCACCAACGGATACCTGAGTAGCGGGTACTCGAAGATATTAGGAGCGGTTTAGGGTCACAAACTGGCTGATCCGATATATTAGGGTCAGATCAGCCAAATTATGTTAAGAGCGGGTATCCGACCCATGCCCACCCCTAACCACAATAAGGTTTGACAGAGGGTGATAGGACCATTCGTTTGGTTTTCCGAATACGAAAAAAAGAAAGAAAATTCAAAGTTCATCGAATACGTCCTTATTAATTGAATAAGACAGAAAAGTAAAAAATGAACTTGTGGGTGTAAAAGTCTCTGACCATTGCTATTGCTATCTTGGCAAATGTTGACAAACGCGATGGTCAACTCACAGTGGTTAAATCTTTTTTTTTTTTTTTTGACAGGCAAAAAAAAAATCAGTGGTTAAATCTTGAAAAAGTCATCGAAATCCTAATTAATGGCCGTCATCTTGAAATTTCATACTTTGATTGGACCAATTATGAAAATAGGATAAGATATTCAGCACCCTTAGTCTCCCAAATCCAGAAAGAATGGTAATTCAAATAATCAACTTGCTATTTATGGACAATAATCATTATTACAGGAAGTATGAAAGAATGACAACTTAACTAGGTAAGATACACTTGTAGTACTATGATAAAAAACAATTGCTGAAGAGATCCTATTCCATGGTTTTCTTTCCATGAATAGAAAATGAACATTATTCACTCGCTGCTAAATACAAAATAATGAATTCAACTTTTGGGAGTAGAGAATGAATTGAATTAGAGACCGGAAGTGAAAGGCACGTTGGTGGCTGGCAACCAAGAATTGCCAGCAATGAAGTTTCCGACGGTGAATTTAGAAGCCTCTGTTGCACTAGTTATCACGTGATACCCCTTCCAGTTTACCCTATTTGCAGTTGACGAACCAGGCCCTGTATTAGCATATTCTCCGTAGTATAAGGTATCTAGAGCAAAATTACCACTCCAGGGCAGCCAACCAGCCGGATCAATTAAACCATCAAGAAATGTTTTCATAAACACCGTTCTTGAATATTGTTGCCATGGCCTTCCAAGATATGTCTTGACTGAGCTCTGCACTGGCTTCAAATCCGAGGCAGCTGTAACTCTGGAATTGTGGATAGATATTCCAGTGTTTTGGTTGGGATCGGTTCTACCTTGTGCTGTGATAGTGTTTGTCTTGTTCGGAGGATTTCTTGAATAAAGATTGCAATTCTGGAAAACAACAGCAGCATTTCCAAATATGTAGTCAACAGTTCCATAGACATCGCATTCGCTGTAAAATTGTCTTTGCGAGTGGACGTAAAGGGTGTCTTGATAGCCTTCAAAGCTGCACTGGTAGAAGACAGAGAGATCGGAACCAGATCGAAGAGCTACCGCTTGGTGATTTTGAGGTCCGGCTGTGTTCCTAAATGTAATTCCTCGAGCAATGAATCCATCACCAACAACCGCTGAAATTATGTAGACAGGAATATTGTCAGCTCCGTTACAATTTTCTACACATGAATATTCAAATACAATTTGAAAACCAACATCACTTTAGAGGGCTGCCATGCACGGACAGAAGAAGTTCTTTATACATCGAGCATGCATGTTGTTAACAAACAATTTCGTGGTGCAATTTGTGCTTGAGAGAAACCTTCCTTGATATTCACTTAAGTTCCAAGTTATGTAAAATCTCTTCTAGCTAGTTGTGTATATATATAAACTAAAATTGCTTTCTTTGTAGGCTTAACTTACCAACTGTTGCAGATTTGAAAGTGGTGGTACCACCGCCAACGCTACTGCTTCCCGTGATAATGGTTTTTCCAATACCATCACCAACCAACATGATATTCTTCAACTTAGTTCCAATCTCCACATTTTCCTTATACGTTCCAGCCTTTACGTGTATCACATACCTTCCATTACCCGATCGTGTCGCTGCAGCAGCTACAGCTGCTGCAACCGTCTTAAAGTTGCCCGAACCATCTTGTGCTACCACAGCATTCGGTGTTGGAGATGAAGACTGCAAGAGTTTCCTGTCGCCCGGAGTCACCCAAGTTGGGAACCCCTCCTTATAACTTGGCTCATTATATCCCACTTTGTTTAGGGATAATGTGTTACTAATCAAACAGCTAACGTTGTTTGACATCAAGGGCACAAGATGATCAGCGACACCAAGTTCAATGAACCCTTGTTTGCAGGTCTCAAGATTGGTGAGTGCTGTGCTGAGCCAAGTTTGTGCATCAACTTCACTGCATTTGGTGGTGTAAGGATCAACAGTTTTGTTAATCTTGACAATGGTGCTTTCATATAGCTCTAAACAATCTTCCCATGCGGCCTTTTCACGCTCATTTCGACATTTTGAGCCGAGGTTATTGGTGTTTTCTTGGGCATGTACGGCACGTTCTAAGGCAAGATTGAGTGACATCTTGAGAAAATCGGACTTCCCTTTTATGGGATAATTATAGCCGTATTTAGGGTTTTGGGACAAGAAATATTCACATGGTTGTGGATATGGGGTTTGTGCACACCATGATTTTATTGATGGTGTTGGAGGAATATTTCTAGAGATAGCTGGAGAAACAAAAACAGTCATGAAAAGAAAAATTGCCAAAGGGAATGCCATTGCTAGCTTAGAGATCAACATGTCAATGGATCGACTTGATCAAGATGGTGAAATCGGAAATGTAAGGGAATAGAATGCTTTGTAATTAGCAAGCTTGTGTGGAGTACTTTCAGGATGAGCTTTGGGTTGCTATATATAGAAGTGCAGGCAAAAACATTGGGCGGTCTAGTCTAAAACGTTGGATGTGGGGTAGGGATGCACCTTCTTCGTTCCTTTTATCATATAGTTGATAAGTAGTAAAGCAATTCAATATTCTGAATTTTCTGATTTTGCCTGCGGAGACTAAATCTAATCATGAAATATAGTAACAGCTGTATTGAGCTATCTATTATTTTCGTTGACTTGATGACAATCCAGGAATGGATGAGGAAATTAGACTCAGCACATGACGCGTCTAGGTCATATTCTGATCTTTAGTTTATGATTACCTTATTGCAGAGAATGATTGTAACGGAATATTCAGCATTGACAGGTAGTGTTGAATGGGTTACGGGGAAGCTAGCTAGACAAGGACGCACAGGCTTTTGTTGGGATTGGAGTATCATAAGTTGAGTTGTTATACAATTTAAATAAGTTGTATAATTTTTACAAACATCTAATGGAAACTTGCACAATTTTAGTGTGAATTCATATAAATAAATTTATGCAAAATTACGATTACACTATAACTGCATGAATTTACCGGCAATGTTATTAAATGTATACAATTGATTTGAATTGAACCTTGTGAGACCTCAAACCCTTCTGGTTCCTGATCACCTTTCACATTTGCTTTTGACTGTTGTTGGCCTCAGCACATTTCCCATTTTGGAAGCTAAATCACTTGATCGAATAAATAAAAAATAAAAGATTGAGGGACTAACTGAAAATCGGCCAAGAAATCAAGAAAGCAGCTTAGTAATAAAATCATCAACAGTGCTAATAAATTCTT
This sequence comes from Coffea eugenioides, assembly GCF_003713205.1. Classification (NCBI taxonomy): domain Eukaryota; kingdom Viridiplantae; phylum Streptophyta; class Magnoliopsida; order Gentianales; family Rubiaceae; genus Coffea; species Coffea eugenioides. The sequence continues at coordinate 40,171,758 of NC_040037.1, forward strand.
TCGCGTATGTAACGGACTTGGATGTGAATTCATTCAAGGAGTGATCGAGAACCCAAACAGAATGGGCATGTCATATCTGTATTAATTGTTTCTGCACAGATTTGAAAGTGAATGGTATCATTTTTCTGGAAATGATCTAAGTAACTTTTCCATGAGATGAATAGTGCTATTTTGGACTTGTATTAACCAAATGAAGAAACCAATTTGTACTTTGGTTTTAAAAAACTGCTGAGTGGACTTAGCTGTTAGGCATTTCAGAAAACCAGTCTTAACATTGGACGCTGACATTTCAATGCCTTTTTCTTTTGGGGGTGACAATTCATGCGTAAATTACCTTGGCTTCTTAAGAGCAGTATTTCATTTTGCACCTCAAATGTATATTTGTCCAACTATTATATGACCAAATGGCACTTCTTTTTTTTTTTTTTTTTTCTTTTTCTGCTTGGGGAGAACCCATCTTGGATTGGTGTTGGGGCATTTAGGTACAGCAATTGTTGATACAAATAATTCGTATATATTCCTGAGTCATATTTTGTGAACACAGTTTACGTTGATATTCATATGTCTCAAGAAGAAAATTTCAAAACAAAGTCAACATGCAATTCCTGTATACTTTGTCAAATCGAGACTATAGTGAGGTTCTAAGGAATTAGAGAAAAATCCTTGGTAGGTTGCTAAGGCTTAAAGAGGACGTGTGGAATACTGGAATTAAAGGCACACGAAATTTGGGTCATTCACGTGCTTTATTGCGATTGTGGCCACCATTCTCTTAGTCAATTATCCAAAAAGATGTGGTGGGGAAGGACACCAAAGTCTAAGCTTAGCTGTTAGTTAGTTAAGGATGCCAATATTCTTGATGTTATGAAAAGTAAAAGGTGAAAACAAAAGTGAGTAGGACTTTTCTTTTTATTTGCGCTGTAACGAGGTTGCAGGCCTCGATATTTGGCTAAATTATACATATTTCCCCTGTAGTTAAGCTCATTATCACATGATCTCTTTAAGGGTTCAAATATCCAGTTTAACTCCTATAATTTTATATAAAGTGAAAATTTGGCAAAAAAATAATCTTTATCACATCGTTAGTTGAAATACTAACATTACCCATAGTTAAGTACTGATTTAATAGAAAAGTTTTAGCCAACTTTACATAGATCATAAGAGGATTATGTAAACAATTGTAAAAGCCATAGAAAGGTAAAGTAAATATTCATGCAAATTATAAGGGAGTTAAGTGGATGTTACGATTCCATCACAATTATTTTTTGAAGCATGTGTACTTCAATCACTTGGATAGTATTTATTTGCATACTTTTTATTTGCTTGAATCATCAACACATTTTTCAATTATCTTTTTATCTCATATAAATTACATAAAAAAGTGTTACATTATTTTTTTTCAAAAAATTATCCCAAATAATCTCCTATCCAAAAATACAAACTATTACTAGTAGTACTTTCTATTCATATTTCACTTTGTACAGAACAATAAGGGGTTGTATGATTATTTTGAAACTTTAGGGGGTCTTATGACATTATTCAAAGTTACAAGAAGGTTATATGTATTTTACCCTTGAGAATTAGACTCCTAAATGTCAAAAAAAAAAGTGATCATACAGATTTGCGTTTCAATACATAACACCAAAACTAAAAATCAAACTGTCTCATTAACTAGTAATCTTGCATATGTCTTTCTGATAATTATCGAAGACTTGAAATGTCCTCTACCTAGAAATTTGACATCACTAGTCTGCTTTGTGACTAGTATATTCAATATCTGAATTCTGCAACTGGGTTCAAATTCAAGTAGCTATCCTGTCTATTTTGATGGTTTTCTTTCACATTACACAAGCCACATAATTCATGGACAGGATAGCATTAATTTGTTGAATTACTTCGTTGAGTGCTGCTGCTCTTTTGCTTCGTGGAAACAACTCTTAATAAGAAAAAAAAAATGCAATGCTGATGACTGCTGAGCTTTCGACTTCAAATTATTCCATTTTTTCTAACTTTTAATTGTCGTCATTTCTCTATTTTCTATTTATTTATCTCTTTGTCTGTTAGACAACTAAGGATAAAGCAAATTAAGCTAAATCTCCTAATAATTTACAGAGAATTGTAAGAGACTTGTTATTATTTTTTGTGGTATGAATTGAGGATGTTTGAAACAATTCCTAACAACTCATGGCAGATCTATATATTGGCTGATAAGTAGATATTTTACATGTTTTAAGTGTGTTTTATTGGTTAGTTTTGATGTGTTTTATTTAGTTTTATAGCTAATTAACTAAGTTTCTAGTGAAAATATACATTTTATGGTTTAAGAGATAAAAATTACATTTCTATGGATTTTAATGGTAAAAACTCCATGTTTTTGTTGGTTTAAAGATTCAATCATTAAATGGCATGATATGAGAAGATAGTTTGATGATTGATGATGATCTGAAGTAGTTTAAAAAATATATGAAGTGCAAGAAAGGAAATGCAATCAAGAATAAAAGGAAGCAAGTTTCACAACTTTGACACCTTGTGATATTTTGGTAATATCTTGAGTTACAATAATCGGATTGAGGTGATTCTTAAACCATTTTGAAGTTAAGAGGCAGATCTACATTTGGTATGAAGACATCGAAATCCAATTCAGTCATTTTCATAGTCAAAAAGTCAAAATATAGAAGCGAAACTCTGTTGTTGAAAGCTAAAATAGAGCTCTGACCAATTGATGGTATTTCGGTCATATCTCCTGCAGCCATTCTTGCCCTTGTCCCTAAACTCCAGCTTCTTCCTTTCGTCTGATGAGAGAAAAAAGAAATAGACAGGAAAGAAATGGGAATGAAGCAGAAAAATGGTAGGCTAAAAGTCAGAAGAAGCGGAAAGTGATAGTACAAAGGAAGAAGGGAAAGGCACGGAAGAACAGGAGGAAAGGTGCAGGTGAAAAACCAAAATTCAGCCCAAATAGTGAGCTACTATTCTGGAAGCCTGTTATGTCTAGAAAGGCAAACACATAATTTTAAGGAAAAAGACAAAAATGCCCTAGAATAGTTATACACTGTTTAGACTAGGGTACACTTTATGAGGTTATTGCTGGAAAAACAAAAACACAATAGCTGCTTCATTTTGCAACGTGGATCAACGTGGGAGACCTATTTGGATTGCAATTTTCTAAATTTTTTGTAGAAAAATTACTATAGTTATTTGATATATGTGAGGTAAAAAAGCGATTGAAAATATGTTCACGGAAAATATAGCAATTTTTCTTCGGAAAATTACTGTCCACACAAGGCAAGTATATATATATATATATATATATATATATATATGTAAGATCTAGAAGAAAACCATTAAAAACAACAAAACATAAAGAAAAACATGATTCCAATTTCCAATTTCCAATTAACATCACCCGCTAACAAGAATGTCAATCGATGCTACTTAATCCATTTCGTATTTATATAAGGTTATAATAAACAGATTGTGATCTTTGGTTGGTTTGAAGAAGTTTGCTAGTTTGACGTATATATATATATATATATATATATATATATATATATATGAAAGTAACTATTTTAATTAGATCTATTTCTCACTCCTACATGGCAAGTCTAATTGAAGAGAATTAATAAGTTATGGATCACTTGGGTTTTACCCATATTGAATCTTATTTAGAATATATTACATGTTTAAAAATTATCTCTAATTTTAAAATAACTTTAAAAAATAACTAATTTTATCTTAATGATATTGCTTTAACAAACAACTAATCTTATCTCAATGATTCTGCTTTCTATCAAATTATTACATGTAGGACTATAGTAAAATCTTTTTTAAATCACAATTATTGAAATCTTAGATATCCCAAATTACTTTCTTAATCATATTTATTGAAATCTTACATATCCCAAATTACTTCCTTTCACCATTGTACTGTTGATTAACATTCAAAATTTTCATCATTTCTTCCTTTAATTTTGAATTAACTTAGTGTAAAAAAGAGATTTAATTGTTACACTGACAGATTTATCAATATTGTTCGAAATTGAATATTTATTTATGAAGAAAAATGGATTTTTGGATTTTTTCCTACTTAATTAAATATGAATATATAATTCTAGGTTTATGGTCATTATAAAAATTAAATTATCTAAAAGCATATTTGTAAAGAAAAGGAATATCTACCAAGTTTTTTATATGGAATACATTATTTGATATATACTATGATATTATAGTGAAAGTATGTAAACAAATTTTTAAAAATTAGTAAATAATTGAACATTTAGAATATATTAATTTTTAAAGTTAATACAAATGAACATGTAGGATTACTATTAATTTTTGTATTTAAATTATTTATATTTGTATAAATTCACAATAAATAAAAAAAAAGACCTTGTTAAAGCATGGATAAAATTCTAGTGTATGTTGAAAAAATCTATGGTTTAACAATCAAATTTGACAATTCCATCCTTTTTCTGCTTATCAAGTCGAAAAAGACAGAATAAGTTAAAATGTACTTCTGGGTACAAAGTCTCCGACCGTTGCTTTATTGACTAATGTTGACAAGTGCGACGGTCAACACAAAGTGCCTAAATCTTGAAGAAGTCATCGAAATCCTAATTAACCATGACCATGAACTTGAAATTTCATCCATGACAATCAACTTGAAATTTCATACTTTGATCAGATCAATTATGTGGATAGTAGTATAAGATATTCAGCACCATTAGTCTCCCAAATCAAGAAAAAATGGTAATCCAAATAATTAACTTGATATTTAAGACAACCATCATTACAGGAGGTGTGAAAGAATGACAAATTAACTAATAAATTAAGATACGGTCGTACTACTAGGATAAAAACCAATTGCTGTAGCTGAGATCCTATTCCGTGGTTTTCCTTACCAGGAATAGGTATAGACATTAATTTTTTCAGTGCTAAATAAAAAATAAAGAATTGAACTTGTGGGAGTATAGAATTAGAGACCAGAAGTGAAAGGCACATTGGTGGCTGGCAACCAAGAATTGCCGGCAACGAAGTTTCCGACTGTGAATTTAGAAGCCTCTGTTGCACTAGTTATCACATGATACCCCTTCCAGTTTACCCTGTTTGCAGTTGACGAACCAGGCCCTGTATTAGCATATTCTCCGTAGTATAAGGTATCTAGAGCAAAATTACCACTCCAGGGCAGCCAACCAGCTGGATCAAGTAAACCATCAAGAAATGTTTTCATAAACACCGTTCTTGAATATTGTTGCCATGGCCTTCCAAGATATGTCTTGACTGAGCTCTGCGCTGGCTTCAAATCCGATGCAGCTGTAACTCTGGAATTGTGGATAGATATTCCAGTGTTTTGGTTGGGATCGGTTCTACCTTGTGCTGTGATAGTGTTTATCTTGTTCGGAGGATTTCTTGAATAAAGATTGCAATTCTGGAAAACCACAGCAGCATTTCCGAATATATAGTCAACAGTTCCATAAACATCGCATTCCCTGTAAAATTGTCTGTCGGAGTGGACGTAAAGGGTATCTTGATAGCCTTCAAAGCTGCACTGGTAGAAAACAGAGAGATCGGAACCAGATCGAAGAGCTACTGCTTGGTGATTTTGAGGTCCGGCTGTGTTCCTAAATGTAATTCCTTGAGCAATGAATCCATCACCAACAACCGCTGAAATTATGTAGACACGAATATTGTCAGCTCCGTTACAATTTTCTACAAATGAATATTCAAATACAAGTCGAAAACCAACATCACTTTATAGGGCTGCCATGCATGCAAAGAAGTTCTTTATACATCGAGCATACATCGTGTGTAATTTGTGCTTTAGAGAAACCTTTCTTGATATTCATTTCATTTCTGTTCCAAGTTATGTAAAATCTCTTCCAGCTAGGTGTTATATATATATATATATATATATATTTGAAAACAAACATCACCACAACTTATGTGTGTGTGTGCATATATATAAACTATAATTGCTTTCTTTGTAAGCTTAACTTACCAACTGTTGCAGATTTGAAAGTGGTGGTACCACCGCCAACGCTGTTGCTTCCCGTGATAATAGTTTTTCCAATACCATCACCAACCAACATGATATTCTTCAACTTAGTTCCAATCTCCACATTTTCCTTATACGTTCCAGCCTTTACGTGTATCACATACCTTCCATTACCCGATCGTGTCGCTGCAGCAGCTACAGCTGCAGCAACCGTCTTAAAGTTGCCCGAACCATCTTGAGCTACCACAGCATTTGGTGTTGGAGATGAAGACTGCAAGAGTTTCCTGTCGCCCGGAGTCACCCAAGTTGGGAACCCCTCCTTGTAACTTGGCTCATTATATCCCACTTTGTTTAGGGATAAAGTGTTACTAATCAAACAGCTGACATTGTTTGACATCAAGGGCACAAGATGATCAGCAACACCAAGCTCAATGAACCCTTGTTTGCAGGTCTCAAGATTGGTGAGTGCTGTGCTGAGCCAAGTTTGTGCTTCAACTGCATTGCACTTGGTGTAAGGATCAACAGTTTTGTTAATCTTGACAATGGTGCTTTCATATAGCTCTAAGCAATCTTCCCACGCAGCCTTTTCACGCTCATTTTGACATTTTGAGCCGAGATTATTGGTGTTTTCTTGGGCATGCACGGCACGTTCTAAGGCAAGATTGAGTGACATCTTGAGAAAATCGGACTTCCCTTTTATGGGATAACCATAGCCATATTTAGGGTTTTGAGACAAGAAATATTCGCATGGTTGTGGATATGGGGTTTGTGCACACCATGATTTTACTGATGGTGGAGGAGGAATGTTTCTAGAAATGGCCGGAGAAACAAAAGCAGTCATGAACAGAAAAATTGCCAAAGGGAATGCCATTGCTACCTTAGGGAACATGTCAAAATATAGGTAGATTTGATCAAGATGATGAAATGGAAGACTAAGGGAATTGAAAGCCTTGTAATTAGCTAGCTTGTGTGGAGTACTTTCAGGATGAGTTTTGGGTTACTATATATAGAAGTGCAGGCAAAAGCATTGGATGTGGGGGTGGGATGCACCTTCTTCATTCGTTTTATTATATAATTGAAAAGTAGTAAAGCAATTCAATATTCTGAATTTTCTGGCGCTGCCTGCGGAGACTAAATCTAATCATGAAATATAGTAACAGCTACTTTTGAGTTGTATATTATTTTCATAGACTTGATGGCCAAATAAAAATCAGGAGGAAACGCGTCTTATTGTAGAGAACATTGGCTGCGTATAAACATGAATGGAAATGCACAGTGCGTTGAACGGACGCAAATTTGCTCTCTTGATTGTTGTTGGTTATTGGCATCGACAGAATATTTCCCATTTTGCAAGTGCAAATAAGTGATTGAATAAATATAGTTGAGTCTGATTGGATCGAAGATTAGTTGAAAATTTTTTTCATAATGCTACTGTAGCACTTTTTATGAAGAAGTGATATATTAAATATATATAGGTGATTCAAAATAGGGAAAATGACCTGTTTCATCCCTCACATTTCGCAAAAATATTCTTTTCGTCCCTCACTTTTAAAATGAAGCAAATTCATCCCTGACATTTAAAAATTAAAACTATTACATCCCTGAACCTAATTTTCAATTTGAATCAAACCATCCAATAACCCAGTAATAAATTTCTAAAATAGAATTGATAGATCATTCGGTCAACTTCATTGTATTCACATGACATTTATTAAACCAAAAAAATAAAAATTATAACATAAAAGGCCATTCTTTGTCTTGGAATAGTAGAGTTTTTTTTTTATAAATCTTTTCATGCACCGTTAGTATATCCGCTTGCGAATCTAGATGTGTATTATAAATATAAAATTTGGTATTTAAATTTAAATTAAAATGATATGGCGGTACATAAAACCGTCAGTGTATACAATGATAATGTAGAAAAGAATAATCTTTCTTTTTTATATTATAATTTTTTCTTTTTTCTTTTTAGGTTCATTAAATTTTATATGAATATCAAGTTGAGTTAACCAAGTGATCTACCAATTACACCCCCAAAATTTGTAATCAGGTTGATTGGTGGTTTGATTCAGATTGAAATTTGGGTTCAGGGATGTAATAATTTTAGTTTTTAAATGTCAAGGACGAAATTGCTTCATTTTAAAAGTGAGGGATGAAAAAAATATTTTTGTGAAATGTGAAGGATGAAACCGATCATTTTCCCTTCAAAATATAAAAAAGTGATTAAAAAATATGTTTATAATGTCATAAAAATATGTTTACATTTTATAGTACCAAGTCGTGGTAGGGACATATTGATTATTTTATTACATATTGCAATGTGTAAGTGGTTTCGGCTGAGATTAGGTGGATTGTGATGGAATACTCTGCATTGGAAAAAAAACCATGCAATTGGAATGTTTATTATCTGAACTTTGCATGAAGAAACGCCTGTTTAGACGCTGTACACGAGCTAAGCAACTTTTCCATAGGATGAACTGTGCTATCTTGGACTCGTATTAACCAAATGAAGAAACCAATTTGTACTTTGGTTTTAAAAACCTGCTGAGCGGATTTAGCTGTTAGGAATTTCAGAAAACCAGTCTTAACATTGGACGTTGACAACGTTGGCATTCAGTATTTTTTTTGTTGTTTTTGGGGGGGGGGGGGGGGGGGGGTGTTTGAGGATGTGGTGGACAATTCAAATCACATTTCATAACATTTTTTTTATTGTGTACTTTTTGCCTACTTAGCTTTGATATCTTCTATTTTTATTTTATTTTTTGTTTCAACTGCTAATGTGTTTTCCGTTTATATTACCATTTGAATTCAACTAAATTTATTTTTTTCATAGACGTATAAAGTCCTAGAATTTATAGTAATTTGTCCCTTGGTGGAGTAAATATCCCTTACTAGGAGTGTTGTTATAACAGACTCTGCAACATAAATGCAGTCTTTATTTATAAGTGTGCATTTTTTAGAGAGCATGAGGTTATATATATATATATATATATGTGTGTGTGTGTGTGTGTGTGTGTGTGTGTGTTTAGAAATTAAACTTTATCTACATATTGGCCGTGGGTGTGAAATTAGAATCCAGTTTGCGGTTGGAGTCAGAAATACTTTCTTGAATAGCTTTTACGTATTCTGGTGGCCTTTAGTCGAAAACAATTCCATGCATATATAAATCACCTTTGTTTCTTGGAGGAGCCATGTATTTCATTCTGCACCTAAAATGTATATTTCTATAGTTATTTACCACCTAAATTCTAGAATGGAATGAAAAGTGAGAGAAAATTGATTTGAACGCAAGAAAGTTCCATGGCTTGGGGGTTTTGACTTGAGAATGTTAAGGAATTGAAGAAAAATCGCGACTAGTAGGTTGCTAAGGTTTAAATAAAACGTGCGGAGTTAGAGCGGCACGTAATTTGGGTCATTCACGCGCTTGTATTGCTCAACTCTACAACACAACCTCGATTGCGGCCACCATTCTTAGACTTATCCAAAAGATGTGGTGGGGAAGGACCCTAAGCGTAGCTGTTAGTTATGAAAAGTAAAACACGACAACAATGGTAAACGGACCTTTACTTTATCTTCTTTGCATTTTTCTCTATAATTAGGTTGGAGGCCTTGATAATTAGACTCCTAAATGTCAAAAAAAAGGGTAAATTACCATAACTTCCTATGGTTTCATGTATTGGCACATGATCATCCTAACATTTCAAAACATCTATTTTACCTTCATGTGATCTCATGTAAAATAAAAATTTGATAGAAAATAGCCTCTATAATGTCTTTGGTTATAATACTAATATTGCCTGACTTAAGTAGTAAATCTAACGGCAACTAAACTACCTTGCATAAAATTATAAAAAAATTATGTGGATAAATGCAAATCCTATAAGGAAGTAACGTGGATATTCATGCAAATCATAAGGGGTTTAATTGGATTTTATGATTTCAACATATGCAATTTTGGAGCGTGTCTTGTTTAATTCCTGTAATTGGTGGTATTTTTTGTCTATTGTTCACTTTACATAAAATCACAAGTGCTATTACAAGACGTTCATGGAATATTATGTCATCATGCAAAATTACAAGGGGTTGATCATTAGACTCCTAAAGGTCAAAACAATTGCTCATACAGGCTTGCGTTTCAATGCATAACACCCTGCTGTCTACAATACACCTTCATGGTACGTATCAGATGTACAAAACTAAAACCCAAATAAGATATTGCCTCACATCCCATGTCGCACGCTAATGTTCAATTACTGACAATAAATTTGTAACTTTAAAAGATGCCATTGATTGCCTTATCGATTCAAAAACAACATGTAGGTCGGACCATCTGTTTCATTACCTAGTAATCTACCAGTCGTCTTCATGCTAATTATTGAAGACTAGAAATGTCGTCCACCTAGAAATTTGACATCACTAGTCTGCTTTGTGACTAGTATATTCAATACCTAAATTCTGATACTGGGTTCAAATTCAAGTAGCTATCATGTCCATTTTGGTGGTTTTCTTTCACGTTACATCTGCCATATAGTTCAGGGACAGGTGCTTCATTGAGTTTTGCTGTTCTCTGCTTCGAGGAAACAACTCACACTACGAGGGCGATCGGGGAAGGGTGGAGGATTTAACTGTTTAAGAAAAACAATTGAAACGCTGGTGATTGCTAAGCTTTCAACATCAAATTATTCCATTCTTAATTGTTGTGACTTCTCTATTTTTAATTTATTTTTCTGGCTGTTAGACCAACTAAGCTAAACCAAAGCTAAAGCGCCTGATAAATAAAAAATAATTGATAAATTGCAAATAATTGTAAAAGGATTGGAATCTCGAACTCAAAATCATTAACTCAAGTTAGTATGAGTCGATACTTGTTAGTATTTTTTTCTGATATGAATTAAGGATGTTTGAAATAATTGCTAGAAGTGAATATTATTTAGAGCGAATTGTAGTTTTGATCCCCCAATATGTGGTCGGTGTGCTAAATTGGTTTCTAATGTTTAGACCAAAACAAATATAGTCAAAAATTTTGTAATTTTAGGCAGATTTAGAACAGCTAACTGAAATAAAGCAATGATCAATTGTCAATATCAAATTGCCGTTAGTCAATAATTTTGAATTTGAACTTTCAGTCCCTAATGTTTCGATTTTGAATTATTACATTTTCGTAATTTTTAAATAGTGATATTAAGAGTTTTAGCATGAATTGAGATGCAAATTAGAATGAAATAGTATTAAATGGGTAATAAAATTGCTAATTAAACTTCTTTTTCTTCTTTTTTATTTTTATTTCATTTACTCATGCTAATAATATATCATGTGTTTCTTTTCTTTTGCATATTTAGTATCAAATTTGGTATAATGTATGTACATCATTATTTCTCACTATTAGTTATGACACTTTATATTGGTGCAATTTTGAATTTGCGGCATTTTCACGCTCATTCTGACACTTTGAGCTGAGGTTGTAGGTGTTTTTTCGGGCATGCATCGCGCGTTCTAAGGCAAAATTGAGTGACATCTTGAGAAAATCGGACTTCCCTTTTATGTGATAGCCATAGCCATATTTAGGGTTTTGGGCCAAGAAATATTCACATGGTTGTGGATATTTAATTTTATACTTCCATAATATTAGTACCAAAAACTACAGCTTTAAGGCACTCATTAAACAAACTCATAAGCTATGTTCCAGAAGTACAAATCATTCAAAATAATTTAAATTTTAGAGTAAAGTAGGGGTTTAGACGTTTAAATTTATGTCCTATGCTATATAGGGATTAGGCATTTGAATTTAACTAAAGAGATAACCTCTTACTTTGTATGTGAAATCAGATCAAAATTGAAGTAACTGTTTGATCCTTTCTCTGAAACACATGCACCAGTTATGCTTATTTGCAATTAAGGTTCCAGGCCTTTATGTTAGAGGGTTACAGTCAAAGATATAATTAAAAAGCATTACAGCAAATAAAGCACAATAAATTTAAAATGAAAATTCAATATATAGATGATATCTTGCAATAAGATGTTTTTATTTGTAAATGACAAGTATAACATAAATATAAAAATTACACTCTCTTTTTTTAGAGAAAAAAAAAAGACTCTCTACTCATTTTATTTCCTAACAATGCACGGCATGCAAAACTACGTTTCATGATCATTCATTTAGTCAAAAACATTCATCATTTGATCATCCTCAATTTGTCAAATTATTCATTAAAAGGCTCAGTAGAGTTGTGGATGACAAATACTTTGATAACACACAGAAAAGCTAATATATATATATATATATATTACTAACACTCTTCTTTTTTTTTAATGTTTTAATGCAAGTCGATCTTACATTTTCTAGTTCATTTTCTTTCTTTCTTTCTTTCTTTCTTTCTTTCTTTCTTTTTTTAAGCTTAAATCAATCTTATATCAGGATTTGGATCGTTAGAGATAGGAACAAAGAAAAGTGACTGGTGAATTCTCCATTCACAATTTTCACTAGTCCCAACTAAACCGGCCTATTCAATGTTTAGTATCTTGACAAGATAAATTAATTCAGACACCGATCATAAGATAAACAACAACAATAATCTTGGCACAGGCTTTAAGATCCAACTTAGATAGTAGGAACATTAGTTAGGGGAGCAAAAGGCCAACTTTCAAACTCTTCCCTTTTCCTTATCTCTTATAAGTCTTTGAATCTCACTTGAACTAAAAAAAGAGAATGAGGATCCATTTGGAGTTGCGGCACCTTCAAAAGTGCTTTTCCAATAGAGTTTTCAATAAAGTATTTATTAAGTGTTTAGCTACTTTTAACTACACTGTTTGGAGATATAGTTTAATAAGTACCTATTGTACTGGATAATGTGTGATTTGAAAATTTTTAAATGTATTTATCTCTTTATTTAATTTATAATACAAGATAAATTAATTAAATTTAATATTTTATTTTTTAAATCACGAAAGCTACTCTAAAAGCACCAAATTTGAGTTTTTACTAAAATTGCTTTTAATACCAAAAACTATATTCCTAACTTTATGGAATAATAATGCGGTAGCGGAAGCGTAGGAAACAAAGGGATTTCACGACCACCCTCCCAATCAAAATCGTTACTCGAACGAAACCCTACCATGAATCATAGATTCATGAACACGAGAGAAAACCCTCATAATTTGTAAACACCAACCGGTAATATATTTATTTGGGAGGAAAAATCTTATATTGTCTAGTTACAAAAGCCCTAATTATGCCTATTTATAGCCTACAAAGAGTTCTACTCTAAAAAAAAGAAACAAACACCACTAAAGCCCTAATAAATAAAGTTACTTATTTGGTTGGGATGATGACCGGCAATATTTGGCTCTATGTCGGAATCAATGATCACCACCCATGTTAGTAGCTCTGCATAGTAAATAGGAACTAGAACATAACGGGTCTTAGGAAGGGTCCGATGTCGGGTGCTCAACTCATCTTGACTTAGCTTCATTCACAGCCTTTCTTCTTTCTCATACAATTACAACTCTTATTCATAAAATTAATAAGAAGACTAATAAAAATACTACTAAAAACACTACGACTATCCAATTATTCAATCTAATTAACTTTCTAGGTAGCGCTATTAATACGGATTGATAGATTGAAGAAACAAGGGTTTCTCAAACCGGATCAGACTCCCTTAGTTAACAAGAACTCGCGCTCGGGTTCTATAGGAAATTACAACACAAACACGGGATCTAATACCCCTGACCAATATTGTCCCACAGTTAGCCGCCCAGAAGGCCGTGGGTTTTGTTCCTGGAGGTGGAGTTATAGCCCACAACAAGTGAACAGCCCAAGCCCGCAGGCCAAGAAACCCAGCACCCCTCCAAAAGGCCTCGGTCAGGTGAGGAGACACTCACAACAGGTGATATAGCGGCCTGGACTCTCCTCCCTAACCGATGTGGGATCATTACAATCCACCCCCCTTAGGAGACCCAGCGTCCTCGCTGGCACACCGGGGTTGGGAGTTGGGAGTTGGTTCTGATACCAACTCTAACACCCCTGATCAATATTGTCCCACAGTTAGCCGCCCAGAAGGCCGTGGGTTTTGTTCCTAGAGGTGGGGTTATAGCCCACAACAAGTGAAGACCCCAAACCCGCAGGCCAAGAAGCCCAGCACCCCTCCAAAAGGCCTCGGTCAGGTGAGAAGACACTCACAACAGGTGATATAGCGGTCAGGACTCTCCTTCCTAGCTGATGTGGGATCATTACATGGGATAACAAGCCAATGATCCTCCCACAAATATTGTAAGGCCGAAATAACATCACAGAAGTTTGCACTTGATCACGAATACTAGAAAATCTTGAGAAGATCTCAAATCCAACAATTCTGCCATCTCCCTTTGTCAACACAAATTTGATGAGTTTTCCTTGGATAACATGGAACTCCACTTGCCTAATCTTGGTGCGAAAATTATTAATAGATAAAGTCTTTTCAAAAATAACTTTCTCACCAATTGCCCTAATCGAGTCACTAGGCAATGGAATCGTTGAGGATGGATTTGTCAATGGATTTGCCTGTGGAATTGTTGGGGACTAATCCATAAACAATTTGTCAATCTCCAAATCTTGGAACACGTCCAACCCCTCCGGTTTCACGATTATAGAATCGAGCTTTGCTTATGGTTCATTAATAGGGAAAGATGAAAAAAACTCTGCCTCGGCCTCACCACTGTTTGGTCCACATATGAACTCCTCGATCACTTCCTCCTCGAACTTGGGCTTAATATTTTAGATTCAGATTTTACTACAACAGTGGACATTGTAGCTGGATAGATCCGATGCTGCTGTTTAGTAATCCAATGTTGATTTTCATAGATCTGATAATTATGAGATATCAAAGAGACTACACGATCATCGATGTTGTCAGGAGCGAACCTCCTGCTTGTGCATCTACGATGAACAGGTCTCTTAAATAACTCTTTACTTCAAGCCTTACATATAAATCATGAAGAAGTCAGTCCACAAGATCTACGCTAGTGCCAAAACGATCAAGGTTAGGGCAAAGTGCATCAACGGGCATTGCAAGAGAAGCTTGCTCTAATACCACTTGATAAGGTTGCGAATGATGAGCGCGGGACATACATATAACAATTAGCTCACAGTCAAATTTTACATTTATAAATTCCTAAATACCCCACACAAGATTTTTCGCAAGTATACGAGTCGTTTATTGAGCATAGGGGTATTAGTGTCGATCCCACATGAAAAATTGTCAATTACCGATATTTTTCAAACTCCTTTATTATTTAAACTATCACAAGTACTAAATATTAAATCTACACTATAAACATGAGATAAAAGTAATAAAAATAATAATAGAAAGCTCCTAGAGGTATAGAATTCCTTACTACTCTTGCAAATGAAATTACTGGTTAATTAAATGTTATTATCTTGGCTAGTTATGGCATAATTTCCTAATATACGTGATACCCGCTTTTGCCGGTGTACCAACTATACCTATAGTTAATTCATACCTACTTTCGTGGTTATAAAACTAACTACAAGTTCATTTCTTCTATGAAACTACATGAAACAAGTCATTAAAACCACAAAGGTGCACCTTTATTCTCATAAGTGTACTTCCTAGGTTTATCACTTCCTTGAATTAGTGTTAAATTCCAATTTTCATTGCAAACTTAACAGCTTAAGATTATCACAATTAATGGCCGATTAATCACTGTTAGAAAAGCAAAATTAATAAATAACTTGCTCAAAATAATATCAGAAAATAACCAAGTAAATATCACTAACCAGTTTTAGAAAGTTCATCCATAACTCTAGGCATAAACTTTAGAAACACATATTGAAACACAAATCTAAAACTTGCATATTAACCATACTTAAGAATCTAATACAAAAGATAAAGAGTTGGAGAAGAGATAACCCTTGTCATATGAGATTTAACCCCCCTTCTTCATCCCCATTTTCATTCTAATCTAGCCAATATACAAGAGTGGATAATAACTATACTACTCTATACTAAACTACTAAACTAAACTGATGAACTAAGGAAATTCTAATGAAGAATATATTTTTTGTGAGCTTCTCTAGCCTTCCAAAGTTGCAAAAATGTTCTCCAAGGCTGCTATTTATAGAGAGATTCAAACTCAAGATGGATTGTTTCTAATTGGCATTTTTGACTCTTGAAACTTTCAAAGATTTCTTCTCAAAGTTTCCATGCTCATATGCTCATTTCCAGCCAGAATCTTTATAGAAAAAATGGTCAAAAAGATTGTGTGAAAAGAACACAAGTTGCAGAGCAACTTGCAGCCAAAATCCATGAAAATGCGGGCAAGAAAACACAGCCTAGCTCGCATTTTGACACCTCTCCCCCCCAGTTTTACTCTTTTTGCAAGTTTGCTCATTTTGGGTAGATTTCATTCTTACTCTGTTTTTTGTCCAAATTTAACTGATATTTTCTCGATGATGGAGGCTGGACTAGTTCTTGTATAAAACATGAAAGTTGTAGCTCTTTGAGTTAGTTTTTCAATAAGAATCATCCAATTTGGAGCTCTATGGGCCAAGAAATGATCAAAATATCCTCGACTAATTAGAACTCTGTTTCAACTTTCGACAATGAAAATGCACTTCTGTATTTGACATATTGACAATGAAAACGATTAAACTAAACTTTGATGTTTTCATATTAAATGTAGATATATCTCTTAGCTTCCAAATGGTACAAAATCACCTCAATCCAATAATTGTAACTCAAGATATAGCCAAAATAACACAATGTGTCAAAGTTAGCGATAGGTCGCAATTTTGATAGATATTTTATAATTAATTTTTCCTATTACCTTATCAAATATTGTAAGGATCGAAGACAACCTAAGAGGGGGGTGAATTAGGCTTTCAAAAACCTGCTAAGATATAGTCCACTTTTTCACAGACTACCTTTCTTTTCTCAAATACCTCCCAATGAACGAGATAACACAAGAGAACAAGTATTCGTGAGATGAAGAGAAGAACAGTTTATGTAGAAAAGCAGTAAATGAAAGTAAAGAAACAAACCAGGCTTCAAACACAACTGAGGTTTGAACACCACTTTTATATACCAAATTACTTCAAGTTGAACAAACTTGCAACCAATCTTTTGTGTACAAGGAAGGGATCACTTCCTTCTTGCCCCAAACCACACTTGGTCAAGCAAGGAAGTTTTAGAAACACTCGCAAACCCTCACTATGCTACACTATTGAAGAAGCTGTGTCACACTTGAAAAAACTACACGAAGATTGCACAAGCAAAGAGTACAAATGTTCCTTTTGAGTATTCTAGCACTAGAATCACTCACAATCTGATGTAGGCTTGATGTGCAAAGTTGTCTTGAGGTGGTTGACTTTGTTCTTTTTATAGGAGACCAGAGAGTTCTTCAATTAATGCTGTCAACGAGTAGAAGGCAACCGAAGAGTCAACTAGCCGTTGGTGCTGTCGGACGTCCGATGTTTGGTTTTTATGCGTCCGAACGAGATCAATGAGTTCTGGAAGTTTTCTTGAATCCCTTAGGACGTCCGATCATGCGTCCGAGGGTAGGATGAATACTTGGACTTTCTTCTTCAATTCCTTCGGACGGCCGATGCGTCCAGAGTGTTGCGTCCGAAGAGCAGCAACACTTGTCGGACGTCCGATACTCATGTGTTGAGCGTCCGATCATGATCAGTAATCATAGAAGCCCTGGCTTGTCTTCTTCGGACGTCCGAGTCTGAGTTCTTCACACGTCCGAAGATACTCAAAAGATGTCGGACGTCCGGTACTCTCCTTTTGTGCGTCCGACATCATCCTCAGCACTCTTCATCCTTTTTGATCTTCTTTTTCTGCTTTAAATCCACAGACCTGTTTGGTGACATTTCTGAAAAGGATCTCTACAAAAAGTATTAGTAGCATCCATTTGTTTTGTAATCATCAAAAGATATGAATTGAGATAAACAAATATGGATTAATTGTCAGATTTTACTCATTTTTAGCATTTGTACTTATCACAGGGAGTTGAAGCAAAATATGGTAAATGAGTGAAAAATCTCGCATTACAATTGCTGTTTGGCGGAGTCGTGTCAACTCAGATCTTCACATGTTCAGAAGGTACGAGAAAGACGTGTGATATCAACCACCAATTGAAAGTGCAATATGGGAGCCGCAAATACTCTATTAGCTGGTCATTTGATTTGAATTAACAAGTTTCCTTATTTTTGGGATGGAGGCTCAACAAGAAAGAAGAAAGTCAAAGTTTGATTAGGACTCTAGTGCTTTTGGGAGTAGGGCCGGCCGCAAGATAGAAACAAAAAGGCAACAGACTTAGTTTGGGCGGCAGTTCCTTTACTTTGTGTTATTCCCGTAAGCCTCTGGCTAGGGGCTACGGAGAAGACATTAGCATTCCCTTTAACTTTGTACTTTTCCTCTGATTCTTAATTATTCGGATTTCTTTATCATATAGAGAAGAATGTCCTCGACAATTACTTCTGCAATTTTGCATGCGACTTCCTCCATGAAGATGAACTAATTCCTTTTTTTTTAGTCAAGGGTTAATTTGAAGACGCGGTTCCAAACATCTGTGATATCGAAATATTTTACTTATTTCTTTTACTCATTGGTATTCGTACGTTTTCTGATTTAATTGCTTATGATTGTTTTGTTATTTGAATGTCAAGGACCCGATATTCGAATTAACCTAATAATTTACTGTCATATTAATTGATTGAATCCGTAATTGTTCTATTGATTAATACCAGTGGTGACTAGCGTGATTGGTTTCATGTTAGGGAAACGTATGATCTAACTTAAATAAACTCTCGTAGCGTGTTTGTTGGTTAAGGTTGGGCTTTTCTAATTATTAATGCAATCGAGAAATTAAATCTTACGGTCGTACGTAGGGTTGTTTCTTAGTTAGAGAAATAGTCAACGGTCGTACCTTGGCTATCGATAAAGTAAGGAAAAGTTGGTTATCAGAGCTTGCTGATGGCTATAACCAATCTAGTAATGAGTAATTGAATTATCTTTGCATCGATGATCAGTTGAATGGACCGTGTCTGAAAAGTTGCACCTTTGGCTAAAGTCGTATTGGCTATTGATTAATTTTTGTTTAATTCTATTAGTAGTTTCATTAGTTAGTTAATTAATTATTTTATATTCTCCAAAAATCCCCCATACTTCGGACTCTGGAAGAAACAAATTATCCCCAATCCCTGTGGATTCGACCCTACTCACCGCTATATATAAAATTTGTAATTTTCCTGAGTAGATAATTATTATTGCATAGGCTCGACACCTGTCAGTTAGAAAACTTGTATTTCATCCTTTGAGTATTTTGCACTTCATGTCTTCTTTAAATTATTTCAAATCATCAATAATCATCTAACTATCTTCTCAATTCATGCCATTTGATGGTTGAATCCTTAAATCTATAAAAACATGAAGTTTTCACCATTAAGATCCATAGAAATGCAATTTTTGATATTTTAAACCACAAAATGTATATTTTCACTAGAATCCTAACTAATTAACTATAAAACTAAATAAAACACACCAAAACTAACTAATAAAACACACTTAAAACATGTAAAATACACACTTAACAGTGAAAACGTAGGAAACGAAGGAGTTTCAAAAACACTCTCCCAATGAAAATCGTTACTTGAACGAAACATGACCATGATGAATCATAGATTCATGAAAATGAGAGAAAAGTCTCACAATTGGTAAACACCAGCCAACGATATATTTATTTTGGACAAAAAAGTCTTGTATTGTCTAGTTACCAAAGCCCTAACTACGCCTATTTATAGGCTACAAAGAGTTCTACTCTGAAAAGGAGTCAAACACCACTAAAACCCTAATAAATAAAGTTACGTCTTTGGTTGGATGATGACTGGCAATGTTTGGCTCTATGTCGGATTCAATTATCACCACCCATCTTAGTAGCTCTGCAAGGTAAATAGAAACCAAAATATAACGGGCCTTAGGACGGATCCTACGTCGGGTGCTTGACTCATCTCCATTCACAATCTTTCTTCTTTTTCCGTACAATTGCAATCCTTGTTCATAAAATTAATAAGAAAACTAATAAGAATACTACTAAAAATACTACGACTACCCAATTATTCAATCTAATTAACTTTCTAGGTAGCCCTATTGATACGGATTGATAGATTGAAAAACCAAGGATTCCTTGTATAGTTATTAAACTCGGCTCGGCCCGGCGGTCGAACCGGTAAAACTGATGAACCGGACATTGGTCTGGGCTGGGTTTTAAATCAGATCGTTTAAGCAAGTAAACCGTTAACTAGTCAATGATCCGACGGTCCGACCGGATTAAACCGAAAACCTGGCCGGTTTTACCCACGAACCGGGTTTTGTGGAAAAATTCTATTGCTTTTGCTGGAGTTTGAACCTTGGACCTCTAGCCAACAATACAACATGCTTACTACCAGGCTACTTCAAAATATGTTAATGGAATAGCTTTATTATAATATATAAACGTTTTGTCAATTCTATCTTTTTTTTTCTCTAAAACAAATTTATTTGGAATCTTTTAATAAAAATTTATGACCCTCCAAACTCTATAAGTTATAAAATGGATTTCAAAAATAACATATTACATAATTCATTTTAAAGACAATATTATTTTTAATAATTTTTTGTACTTAAAATTCATAAATAAGCTAGATAATTACACTAAACATAGATAAAATTTTACACTTGAAGTTTGGTGTATTACTAAATAACTTTATATTGATTGATTCTTATATGAATTAATTATTTTATAGCAAATTAAATTAAATGAGCTTTTGCTATGGCATTATTTATTACAATTTATATCATATATATTATATCAAAAATTATGAAATATAATATTTAAATATATTTAGTGACCCATCGGTTGAACTACTCACCCACTGGTTGAACCAGTAACCCTTTGACCCACCTCCTTCGCCGGGTTCCTTCCCGAGTTGGGTTTAATAACTATGGTTCTTTGAACCGTATTAGATGATAATTATCAAACACCTTAAAAGTATTTTTAATACCTAAAAGTGTTTTCTTACCAAAAGTACTGCAACTCCAAATGAAGCTGGAATGTCAAAGGGAGGTAGGACCACAACAAAGAAAATTCAAAGTTCTGGGCTGCCCTTGGAATGTTAAACTTCACTCTTCATTTTCAAGTCTCGCATCTCTATTCATCTTTCTAACTACCTTTAAGCCCTTCTACAAAAATATAGAAGAAAACCATTAAAAAGAACAAAACATAAAGAAAACAACTCACCGCCAAAATCAGAATTTATCACAGAAGGTTACGGTATTCTTTTTAATATAAAAAGGGGATCAATTTTTGAATCTAACAATTAATAACATTCGATAATATTCTAAACATATACAAAAAGCTGAAAAGAAGGAAAAAACGAAGCAATTGCACATATTTAATTACTTTAACATCTTGAGGAATAATTCCTTTTTTTTTTTGTGGAGAGTGGCAGCATTTATACTAATTCTATAATATCCATACTAGGGAATGGTCTGACTATAATGAGAGAAATCCATTGCACTAATAAATTTAACAAGGATAGAGTCCGGCGATAGCAGTAGAAAATAGTAGAAAAGGCTTCTTGCCTTTTTTTTTTGAAGACCTTCTTGCCTTGAAATCAACATATTTCAAGGCAGATGATTTAAAAGGATTATGCACCACTAAAACATGATTCCAATTTCCAATTAACATAAACATGCTAACAAAAATGTCTATGCATGTTACTTGATGCATTTCTTATTTGTATATGATGTAACGTCATAATAAACAGATTGTGATCTTTGGTTTGTTTGAAGAAGTTTACTAGTCGGACTAAATGTTGAAAACTCTATGGTTTAACAATCTAATTTGATGCTTCAAAAAAATCTAATTTGAAAATTCTATCATTTTTGTGCTGATTAAGTCAAATAAGGCAGAACAAAATAAAAAAGTACTTTTGGATGTAAAAGGTTTTGACCATTGCTATCTTGGCCAATGTGAAAAATGGGCTAATTACTCAGAATATTGCTGAAAAAAACAATTCGAAAGAATGGTGGTTTGACAACGGGTTAACGCAAAACTATTGCTGACACAGCTCGACAGCAAATGAAAATATTTTTTTTTTTAAAAAAAAAGATTGGCTGCCGGGCTATGCGGGCTGACATAGCCCCGCAGTTGTCAGCCCGGCAGCCAGTTGTGTCAGTCCTGAGCCCGACAGGAGCTGCAAAAGTTAAAAAAAAAAAAAACCAGGGCTCGATTAGATATGTGAGCTCAGATTCCATTGACTGGAATCTTTTTTTTCATAGCCCCGCAGTTGTCAGCCCGGCAGCCAGTTGTGTCAGTCCTGAGCCCGACAGGAGCTGTAAAAGTTAAAAAAAAAAAAAAAACCTAGGCTCGATTAGATATGTGAGCTCAGATTCCATTGACTGGAATCTTTTTTTTCATAATCCCGCGAGCAACCTTTTTCAGAATCCTCTGAGCAACCTTTTTTTTTTTCAAGTAGTTGTCCCCTACCGACCTTTGTCTGCCCAGTAGTGTGGTTAAGTTTAAAAAAAATTTTGGTTTTGTAATCTAGCCGTTCATTTGAATGGCTAGATTTTCACCAAGGCTTTGTATAAATAGACCAAGGTAGCAAACTTCACTCCACACTATCCCATTTCCTGCCTTCCGAGAATAATTCTCACTCTCTCCCATCTCAATTGGTCTCTCATCCCAATCGATTCTAACTTTTAGAATCGCTGCCTACCAGAATTGGCCAAAGCTCCGCGAGTGCTTGCGATTATTGCCTTGACCAGAATTGGTGCCTTCGATTATTGCCTTGCTCGCCAGCAGAATTGACAAGTGCCTCTTGGTGTCGCAATTTTTGCTAAGACCACTGTGCTAATTATTTGCAGTGCTTTTGTTAAGGTCGCCGTGCTGATTACTCACTATGCTCATAAGGCAATCAATTTTTTAAATACCAAAAGCTCGGAAGAGGTTAGTGATATGTATTATATGAAAGTTGTTATATTTTTTATTTATATTATGTTAGTTAATTGGTGGTAAATATTTTATGTTATTTTATTGTTATATTATGTTATTAAATAAATATTTAATTTATTGTAGAAGTAGTTGTAGAAAGATAATGTAATTTATTTTGTTATGTAAGTTAGCTAATATTAGTTTAACAGTATGGCACATACTTAGTTGAATTAGTTTAGTGGTTTAATTAGTTTAAGCAGTTTAATTTGTTGTTTAAATTTGTTTAATGAATTAATTTGAAGAGACTGATTAAATGAATGTAGATGTAATTTATGTAGTATTGACTTATGATTATGATAGCTGTTTAATTAGTTAGGGTAATTTAAGTAATTGAAATAATTGGCATCTTTAATAAATTCAATACATAAAATTGATGTAATTAGTATAGCTTAATGTTGAAATTAGTGTTATTAGTTTAATGCAATTTACTTTATTACGTAAGTTAGTTGATAATTAGTTTATGTTTTTTAGTAAATGATTAGTTTAATTAGTTTAGTGGTTTAATTAGTTTAATTATTATTTTAATTAGTTTAATGAATTAATTTTAAGAGGTCGATTAAATGAATTTAGATGCATTTGTCGAGGCATGTCTTGACTTTTGATTATGATAGCAATTTAGTTGGGGTAATTTAAGTAATTTAAATAATTGATGCATTTAATAAATTAAATATATAAAATTAATGTAATTAGTATATCTAAATGTCAAAATAGGTGTTTTTAATATGAGTAAGATACGGTATTAGAATGGTTATTTAATTGATAGAATGTGAAATGTAGGTGCATGATATTGATAGAGTTAGCATAAGAAAAAAAATAAATGTAAATAAGTGTAGTAATTAAGGTGATTAATTAGGTTTAATCTGTTATTTATTTAATTATACAATTATTTAATTATAAAGCATTATTTGTTATAATTATAGAAATCACAATTATTTATTTATTTGTTATAATTAAATATATTTGATTCAATTAATTATTCAAATAAGCATATTAATGGGGTTTTAAAATGATATCAACACTCGCCTCTAATAGGTGTAACATATCAAGTGATAATTGCTTGGTGATTCAACTATATTGCGGTGGAAAATTATATATGCAGGAGGGTCAATTTCATATGACCCCCTATACCGAAAAAAGGTGTTGTTCCTTACAGAGAGGGTAGGTTATGATGATTTGGTATACAGAATATACAATATTATGGATTTAGATCAAAACAGCCAGAAGATTAGTTTGATATTTCAGAGTTGCCTCCAAAATGGCATGTTTGGTGCAATGCCTTTGGTGGATGACAATAGAGTTGCTGGACTGTACTACTTACAATTTGGTAGTAGACATGCAACCAAAATGTATGTGGAGGTTGAGGAGCTCTTTGGCTTGAAAGAGCATGATACTCAAACCTTGAAAATTGTAAGTGCTAATCTTGAGCGAGGTAGCAATAGTTCGGAACATGTAACTTTGTTCCAGTCAGTCGGCGCTTTTTAGAGTCAAATGACCCAATTAGATGTAGGAGATGTCCAACCACAACATAAAGGGTGAAGAAGGGATAATGATCAGCGAACGAATAATAATCCTTCAAGTACAAGTGGTCAATCGATAATACACAAGTCAACATTTCAAACTCGAGGTACGGATATTGAATCTGTATCGATGTTCAATGCACTGCCATCTACTGACGTTGAGTTTGTAGATGTTAACATGGACTCCGAACCGGAGCCGGATCTTGATGGTTCCGATAATGAGAACCACCAACATAATATCGACGCGCAGGAAGGGTATCCAGAGCTCCCAATTACGACCCATGCTCCTTGGATAAACAGTGAGGGACCACAACTCTGTTATGAAGCTGGTGTTGACGCTGCATTGAACTTTGACCCCCTTGATTTTGGGCGAGTGGAGAAATTAAAGTTGTGGAACGAACACACCAAAGATTTGGAATTGGGCCAACTGTTCAAATACAAAGGAGCATGTCAAACGAGTTGTGAAGTTGTGGTCCATAAAGGGGAATAAGGAGTTCAAAGTCCGTGAGAGTACTCCAATGACTTGGTATGTCTGTTGTCGGGCTCGTAACTCCGTACCTCCATGTAATTAGTAGTTTCGTGCAACCTTGCACAGCTCGAACAACATATGGATGATTGTCACACTTGCCGATAAGCATACCTATATCCGTGTTTGTTATAGTAACGACCACCGTGGGTTGAGTAGTGACATAATTGCCGAGCACATTATTCCCCATATTATGAATGTTCTAGTGTACAAAATCAAGGAAATTTAGGCATCAGTGAAATAGGAGTTTCATTGCGATGTGTCATATAAAAAGGCTTGGTACGCCAGACGCCGTGCTATTGATATATTATATGGGGATTGGCCGAATCCATAGCGCAGCTACCGACATAGATTCAGGAGTTACAACAGTCCAATCTGAATACGATAGTTGTTTGGAACTATCATCCATTAAGTATCCCTTCCATAATAATTTTTTACTACATATTTTGGACATTTACTCCTGCCATCCAAGCCTTCCGTCATCTAAAACCGGTCATATGCGTAGATGGTACCTTTTTGAAAGGACCTTATTGGGAAAAATTTCTTGTCGCCATAGGTTTTTATGCTAGCAACTCAATGTTTCCCTTGGCATTTTCCCTAGTTAATAAGGAGAATAATCGGGATTAGCCTTGGTTCATGAGGTTATTATGCATTCAGGTGTGTGGTGATGTGCAGAATATATGCGTTATTTCTGATCATTACCACGACATCATTAGTAATATGCGTACACTCAAAGAATGGTAGGAGCCATTAGGGATGCACCGATTCTATTTCATTCACATTCTGAGCAATTTTACACAAAAATTCAAAAATGAAAGGTAAACTGTCTCTGGACCCTTACATATTTGACATGTTTTCATATTCCTACGTCATTAACTTACAGTCGATCCTATTCTGACGACATTTTGCGATGCTTGGTAGACTTAAGAACCTGATGTTCGCCGCTGGTGTGGCAAATTAGCCGCACAAGTATAAAGAATTCATGAATGTGATTTTCTCCCTAAATATGGAGGAATATGCATGGCTAAGGGGTGGATCAGTTCGACCTGAACAATGGGTTTTGGTGCAAAGATGAGGGATATCATTGGAGGCACATATCCACAAATATGATTGAATGTTTCAACAATTTATTGAGGGACGCTCGGTTGCTGCCAATTACTGCATATATACGGTTCACATTTAACCAAATGATTGTTCTGCTTGTCAAAAATCACAAGGCTACATGGGATCAGGTATACGTTTTCCCGTGGAAATGTTGGGATAAATATGTCAAAAATGAAAAAAAAGAAAAAGAAAAGGCACATGCAGTTTAAGTGCTCGATCATAAGAGGGGTATTTACTGCATCGTGACTGTTTATCGAAAAAGTCATCAAGGAGGTAATGCCTAGACTGTTGACATTGAAAATCGCACATGTACATGTGAAAAATGGAGAGAATTGTGATTCTCATGTTCACATGCCATGGCTGCGTGTTTTAAGTATGGCATTAGTCCAATGATACTTGTTGCTCCTGAACATACGTTTCCCGCTTATTAGTCTATATTTAGCGGTCCTTTCCAACAATTAAGGGTCTCAAAATATTGGCTCGTAGCGGAATTAAAACTAAACATCATGGGAGATTAGTTGAAACAAAAGATGCCAGGACCGTTGCAAACTACTAGGATCAGAAATCAGATGGATAGAAGATATTCTGATGCACCATATCGGTGCAGTAACTGTTTACAGCCGAGTCACACTACCCCTAATTATCCATATGATGGTTACTTTTATAAATAGTATTTTGTATGAGTTGTGGTAGAAGTTCGAGATAGTAACTAAGACCGTATTCATGCTACTTTGATATGAACTGCTATTTTATGTTAATAAATATTGAAATTTTTATAATATCTGGTACGATGAATTATTAATTAAATCATCCTATTATTATTTATGTAACTTTTATTTGAAAATAGAATTCAAAATATAGCGATGGAACACAACCATAGCACCCCCTCATCTCGGACCTTTGGATGGGAGAGTTTTATATCTACAATTCGAACATAGGTCCTCTGCCATTTTTCAAGGCACAGGTGTGGATCTAAATATTCGGCGTTGTGATAAGAGGTTTTTTCAACCTCTGATAGATTTAGATCTACAGGTTGCTCAATATATTGATGCAGTTGGCTTTAATGGCATTCGCAGAGCCGGTTATCTCACAGTAAATCATAAGTTTATAAATGCGCTTGTGGAGCGTTGGAGGCAAGAGACACACATTTTTCACCTTACAATTATGGGAGAGGCGATAGTAACTTTGCAGGATGTGGAGGTTTTATGGGGTCTACATGTTGATGGTCTACCAGTTATATTAATACACACTAGACGTAATTCATTACAGCATAAATAGTTGGTGCATGATATTTTAGGATACTAACTAGAAGATAACATGCTCAACCACAGTTGTCTAAAGTTATCATCTATATCCTGACGGTTGAGTACACAACTTCTTGCAGATGTTCCTGATGAGATGGTTTGCCAGTATGCTCGTATGTACATCCTGATTCTATTGGGTAGACTGCTATTTACGGATTCATGCCAGAATCTCGTTAGTTTAAATTGGATCGAATATGTTCGTCACTTGGATGCCATGAGTCAGTACAGTTGGGGGTTCGCGATGTTGGCCTGTTTGTACTCACGAATGTGCTACGCATCGTGCGCTGCTACAATCACAATTGATGGTCTGTACTTGTTACTACAACTTTGGGCATGGGAGTGGATTCCCGTGATTCGTCCTGATGTACACCCATGTATTGAAATTAGGGATTTTCCTAGAGAAGAAAGACGGGCTGCCGAATGAACCGGGGTTGACCCTTCTAGCCAATCCAGCATACATTATCGTGACCAACTAGCCTTACTACGGACGGATCAGGTCTTTCCTCTTATATCTCAACTAGTTATGTTTTATAGTAATTTCGCAATTTTGGTCCACACCTAAAAAATTGTTATGGTATCAGTTTATTTGGATACGTATAACGATGGTATACTGGCTAGCCTACTTGATTACTATAAATGAGGAGAGCGCATATGGCGAGCAAGAGTCTCTCTTATATTCTGGCATATAATAGAACTATATTGTTCCGATCGTGTCATGTGTAAACTTGGGATGAGGCAGGATATTTCGGAACCAGTTAACACTAATCGAGGTGGCCTACGCCAGTTGGATCTTTCCGATTATTCGGGAAGGAATTGGGCTCATTTTCATAGGGGTTGGATAAGATATTGGAATGCACGTGTAGATGCAAAGATACCTGGTGTGCCCAAAGCAACATTCAGGCCTTTGAAAAAGTATCTCGAGTGGTATCACAATCACACCATTCTGTACATTACACCTCCTATCCAACAGCATGCACAGCTGGGGCAAATGCTGAATGGAGTTTATGGCCAGTTTGAGTATTTAGTAAGTTACTACTACTTCAAATTTTAATTTATTTACTATTGGACAATGATTGGTAATAGTTTCTCTATCTTTGATAATGCCAGATAGATACTATGCAGCACATTGGCCAGCAATCGCATGACACACTTAAACTTGATGACACTGAAGGTCAGTTTCATCCACGTGTATTGACCATTGTTGATGGAGCATATGGATCAATGAAATACCTCCAATGCTTTGATCGCATGGTAGTTTGTGATTTTAACTCTTTCTATCATAATCCTTCCACATCACCAAATATATCATTCCAGAATCCCGTGCGACATGTCCCTATACAACGTGGACCATCATCTAGCAAAAGTCGACGGCAAAAGCATGGCTTCTAAGACGAAGTCATCGGCAAGATGAGCATTCAAAACACCGAGACAGGCACTCAGTCTCGACACAGTCCGACTAGTAAACAATTCATCACATCTATGTCTTTGACGATGGCAGATGCACTTGCAATGCCACATATGCATAATATATCGGCCTTTGGCCCTTAGGTCACGTCATTCCCACACTCACTGCATATTGGTCTAGATGCCACCCCTTCGCCACAGTTTTTGCCTTTTGGTACACATCCCACGCCCTCCCCATATTTTCCTGTATTTGGTGGACAATTTCCATCCTCGTCACATGTGCCTCCATTTGGATCTATTCCCACTACATCGGCCTCATCTTCTGCTTTTGAACTGCATCCAATATTCACTTTTCTTAGTGGAACGGGTGGTACGTCTCCTATTTTAGACCTTCCCGATTATTACAGTTTTGGACAACCTATGGCCGTACCTACGTCGATCCAACCCATATCTACTATTGGATGCGGTCAGTCGGGAGATTTTATCACGTATCATTTTCAAAACGACTATGATAGCAGTACGACTGCAGAGTCGGTTGAGAAGGAGGACATAGGACTTTATGTTGCTTCCATAGATCTCTTGTGCCTCCAATCGATGCACCGCATGAGCCTATAGTTCTTCGTGAACATTGCAGATGACAGCCCAAAAAATTTTGCTGTCTGCCCATAACACCAGGTGATAAAGGCAAGGGCAAAAGGCACACTGAGCGTTGATATTATTATTTCTTGTACATGTTTTTAAATTTTGAATATTTCAATATGGGGATTTAGCGTTATTTTAACCTTTTATTATTTGAATGCTTGTCGTTATTTTTAAATTTCACCATTTCACGTTATCAGATTTTTCTTCTTTTCTATTTTTTGCTGTTTTTGTTTTTATATTACACAATAAATTTATATTTATAAAATTACAGTGTACATTAAATTTTTTTTTTGTTTAACTACCTAGTATCATATTTACTTCTAACTCTATTCTTATACTCAGTTAGGATCATTTAATAATTTATTGGTATATTTTATTTGTATAAATATCAATTTTCTAGACATTCTATAAAAAATTAAAAACAAATCTTATACATAATAATTTTAACGATTGTTTTTCAAAGATTTGAGAAATGCATCTTATTGTAAATTGAATGAGATTTTTTGTTTAAGAAAGGCTTTTTTAGGGTTTAACATAAGATAAGAATAATTGATTTAACAAATCTGTCTTCATCTTTTTCTTACGTTTCAACTTTAGAAAATTTTTTAACTAAAAAGGCTGTCAGGCTTAGTTAGTCAGGCAGCATGAGTTTTTAATTAAAAATTTTACCTCTAAAAAAATTAAAAAAAAGGGATAATATCAGAAACCTCTCTCAACTGTCTTTTAATATCACTTACTACTCCAAAAATTTTAAACATATCGCTTACCTTCCAAGACAAAATCTTGAAAAAACCTTAAGCTACACTTACACTTTTTGTTAATGAAAAATACGCTTAAATGACTTTTATATGCTCCATTAAAATTGCTCATATATATAGGCGAGGATGCCATTTTGGTAATAGTCTAGCTAGCTCCAAAGCTTAAGCTCTAAAGTTTTGGTAGGGAGAATTGAATCCCAATCAAAGCTAGAATCTAGAGGCCATTTTTTTGGCTTTTCGCAGCACAGCCCAGAAGGAGTCAGAGACCTTTTTTTTAAAACTTTTGCAGCTCCTGTCACAATTAATTAGGCGAAGATTTTGTAGCTTCTTCCACAATTAACTTTTGCAACTCCTTTCCAACGACATTCTGAAAAAAAAAAAAAAATTCCAGTCAATGGAATTTAATCGAAGCCAGCTTTTTTTTTTAAAAACTTTTGCGTCTCCTGCCGAGGTGTGTCAACTGGGCAGCCAGTCTTTTTAAAAAAAAAAAAAAATTTCATTTGCTATCGAGCTGACACAGCCCGGCAACCATTGTTTTTTTTTTTTTTTTTTTAATTTTTGGATTTTGTTGTCCGGCTGACTAAGCCTAGCAACAATAGTTTTGCACTAACCCATTGTCAGACCACCATTCTTCTGAATTTTTTTTTATCAGCAATATTCTGAGTAATTAGCCTGAAAAATGCGACGGTCACCTCGGAGTGGTTAAATCTTTGAAGAAGCCATCGAAATCCTATTAATGACCATCAACTTGAAATTTCATACTTTGATTGGATCCATTATGTAGTAATATAAGATATTCAGCCCCACTAGTCCCCCAAATCCAGAAAAAAATGGTAATTCAAATAATTAACTTGATATTTAAGTACAATCATCATTACAGGAAGTATCAAAAGAATGACAACTTAACTAGGTAAAGATACAGTTGTACTACTATGATAAAAAACAATTGCTCAAGCTGGGATCCTATTCCATGGTTTTCTTTCCAGGAATAGAAAATAAAGAATTGAACTTTTGGGTGTAGAGAAAGAATCGAAAAAACCAAAAATAAAATAAAATAAAATAAAATTAGAGACCAGAAGCGAAAGGCACATTGGTGGCCGGCAACCAAGAATTGCCAGCAATGAAGTTTCCGACTGTGAATTTAGAAGCCTCTGCTGCACTAGTTATCACGTGATACCCCTTCCAATTTACCCTCTTTGCAGTTGACGAGCCAGGCCCTGTATTAGCATATTCTCCGTAGTATAGGGTATCCAGAGCAAAATTACCACTCCAGGGCAGCCAACCAGCTGGATCAATTAGACCATCAAGAAATGTTTTCATAAACACCGTTCTTGAATATTGTTGCCATGGCCTTCCAAGATATGTCTTGACTGAGCTCTGCACTGGCTTCAAATCCGAAGCAGCTGTAACTCTGGAATTGTGGATAGATATTCCAGTGTTTTGGTTGGGATCGGTTCTACCTTGTGCTGTGATAGTGTTTGTCTTGTTCGGAGGATTTCTTGAATAAAGATTGCAATTCTGGAAAACGACAGCAGCATTTCCGAATATGTAGTCAACAGTTCCATAAACATCGCATTCGCTGTAAAATTGTCTTTGCGAGTGGACGTAAAGGGTGTCTTGATAGCCTTCAAAGCTGCACTGGTAGAAGACAGAGAGATCGGAACCAGATCGAAGAGCTACTGCTTGGTGATTTTGAGGTCCGGCTGTGTTCCTAAATGTAATTCCTCGAGCAATGAATCCATCACCAACAACCGCTGAAATTATGAAGACAGGAACACTGTCAGCTCCGTTACAATTTCTACACATGAATATTCAAATACAATTCGAAAACCAACATCACTTTATAGGGCTGCCATGCATGCAAAGAAGAAGTCCTTTATTCATCGAGCATGCATGTTGTTAACAAACAAGTTCGTGGTGTAATTTGTGCTAAAAGAAATCTTTGTTGATATTCATTTATGTCCAAGTTATGTAAAATCTCTTCTAGCTAGGTGTAATATATATATATATATATACACACACACACACGCACGCACACACACTTCATATTCGAAAATCAACATTACCACAACTTATGTGTGTGTGTATATATATAAACTAAAATTGCTTTCTTTGTAAGCTTAACTTACCAACGGTTGCAGATTTGAAAGTGGTGGTACCACCGCCAACGCTACTGCTTCCCGTGATAATGGTTTTTCCAATACCATCACCAACCAACATGATATTCTTCAACTTAGTTCCAATCTCCACATTTTCCTTATACGTTCCAGCCTTTACGTGTATCACATGCCTTCCATTACCCGATCGTGTCGCTGCAGCAGCTACAGCTGCTGCAACCGTCTTAAAGTTGCCCGAACCATCTTGTGCTACCACAGCATTCGGTGTTGGAGATGAAGACTGCAAGAGTTTCCTGTCGCCCGGAGTCACCCAAGTTGGGAACCCCTCCTTATAACTTGGCTCATTATATCCCACTTTGTTTAGGGATAATGTGTTACTAATCAAACAGCTAACATTGTTTGACATCAAGGGCACAAGATGATCAGCAACACCAAGCTCAATGAACCCTTGTTTGCAGGTCTCAAGATTGGTGAGTGCTGTGCTGAGCCAAGTTTGTGCATCAACTGCATTGCACTTGGTGTAAGGATCAACAGTTTTGTTAATCCTGACAATGGTGCTTTCATATAGCTCTAAACAATCTTCCCACGCGGCCTTTTCGCGCTCATCTCGACATTTTGAGCCGAGGTTATTGGTGTTTTCTTGGGCATGCACGGCACGTTCTAAGGCAAGATTGAGTGACATCTTGAAAAAATCGGACTTCCCTTTTATGGGATAGTTATAGCCATATTTAGGGCTTTGCGACAAGAAATATTCACATGGTTGTGGATATGGGGTTTGTGCACACCATGATTTTATTGATGGCGGAGGAGGAATATTTCTAGCGAGGGCAGGAGAAACAAAAACAGTCATGAACAGAAAAATTGCCAACGGGAATGCCATTGCTAACTTAGAGATCAACATGTCAGTATATGGGTGGATTTGATCAAGATGATGAAACTGGAAGACTAAGGAAATTGAAAGCCTTGTAATTAGCTTAGCTTGTGCGGAGTACTTTGAGGATGAGCTTTGGGTGACTATAAATAGAAGTGCAAGCAAAAACATTGGGCGGTCTAGTCTAAAACGTTGGATGTGGGGTAGGGATGCACCTTCTTCGTTCCTTTTATCATATAGTTGAAAAGTAGTAAAGCAATTCAATATTCTGAATTTTCTGATTTTGCCTGCGGAGACTAAATCTAATCATGAAATATATAGTAACAGCTATTACTATATATAGTGAGTTATATATTATTTTCATTGACTTGATGACAATCCAGGAATGGATGAGGAAATTAGACTCAGCACATGACGCGTCTAGGTTATATTCTGATCTTTAGTTTATGATTACCTTATTGCAGAGAATGATTGTGATGGAATATTCAGCATTGACAGTAAGTGTTGAATGGGTTACGGGGAAGCTAGCTAGACAAGGACGCACAAGTTTTTGTTGGGATTTGAGTATCACAATTCACAAGTTGAGTTGTTGTCCAATTTAAATCAGTTGCACTCCCTCCGTCCCACTTTGATAGTCTTGTTTTCCTTTTTCGTCTGTCCCAAATTGTAATCCACTTTCCAATTGAAGAATGTAATTGTATTTTAATTTTTCTAAAATACCCTTATTCAATGTAAGTTGTTGTTACTATAAACCTACCCCATTTAATGAGAGTTGATTCTTTTTTTACTATCAATTCAAGTTCCCATAAAGTTGTACTCTAATTAATGTGAGGGTATTTTAGAACAATAGCTACCTAAATTGATTGTTCCAACAAAATTAACTATTTTTTATTAAACTGTGTGAAAAAAGAATCAGGACTATCAAATTGGGACGGAGGGAGTATAATTTTTGGAACATCTAATGGGAACTTGCACAACTTTAGTGTAAAACTTGGATTTGTAGCTCATATAACTAAATTTAAGTAAAACTTACGATTACACTATATAACTGTATGAATTTACCGGCAATGTTATTAAATGTATATAATTGATTTGAACTGGAGCTTGTGACACCTCAAAACCTTCTGGTTCCTGATCACCTTTCACATTTGCTTTTGATTGCCTCAGCACATTTCCCATTTTGGAAGCTAAATTAATTGATCGAATAAATAAAAAATAAAATTGAGTTTGTTTGGATTGAAGATTATTTGAAAAACCAAAATTTTATAATCATACGGTAACACTTTTTTATAATTTGATGTATTAGAAATAAAAAATGGTGATTAAAAATTTAAAAAAACAATTGAAAATTTTGTTTATGATGTAAGAAATTTTTCTTTTTCAAATATTTTCCAATCCAAACACGTTTGACAGTACGTGGTAGTGACATATTACTTGATCGAATATTATGTGTTGCAATGTGTAAGCTGTTTGTACCAAATTAAATTAACCTTACTCGAAAAGTTAGGCCTAGTTTGGAAAGCTATTTTTCTACAAAAAAATTATTATATTTTTTGTAAATATATTTCTCAATCATCTTTTTGTCTAACATATATCAAATCATTACAGTGTATATATATATATTTTACAGAAACGGCTGAAAATAGCTATCCAAATGGTCTCTAAGATAGAGGGACTAACTGAAAATCGGCCAAGAAATCAAGAAAGCAACATAGTAATAAAATTATCAATCAGTGCTAATAAATTCTTTCACGTATGTAACGGACTTGGATGTGAATTCATTCAAGGAGTGATCGAGAACCCAAACAGAATGGGCATGTCATTTCTGTATTAATTGTTTCTGCACAGATTATTAAGTTTGAAAGTGAATGGTATAATCATTTTTCTGTAAATGATCTAAGTAACTTTTCCATGAGATGAATAGTGCTATTTTGGACTTGTATTAACCCAATGAAGAAACCAATTTGTACTTTGGTTTTAAAAAACTGCTGAGTGGACTTAGCTGTTAGGCATTTCAGAAAACCAGTCTTAACATTGGACGCTGACATTTCAATGTCTTTTTCTTTCGGGGGTGGCAATTCATGCGTAAATTACCTTGGCTTCTTAAGAGCAGTATTTCATTGGTAGGTTGCTAAGGTTTAAAGAGGACGTGTGGAATTAAAGGCACACGAAATTTGGGTCATTCGCGTGCTGTATTGCGATTGTGGCCACCATTCTCTTAGTCAATTATCCAAAAGATGTGGTGGGGAAGGGCACCAAAGTCTAAGCTTAGCTGTTAGTTAGTTAAGGATGACAATATTCTTGACGTTATGAAAAGTAAAAGGTGAAAACAAAAGTGAGTAGGACTTTTCTTTTTATTCTATGCTTTTGCGCTGTAACTAGGTTGCAGGCCTCGATATTTGGCTAAATTATACATATTTCCCCTGTAGTTAAGCTCATTATCACATGATCTCTTTAAGGCTTCAAATATCCAGTTTAGCAACTATAATTTTATATAAAATAAAAATTTAGCAAAACAAATAATATTTATCACATTGTTAGTCGAAATACTAGCGTTTCCCTTAGTTAAGTACTAATTTAATACAATAGTTTTAGCCAACTTTACATAGATAATAAGAGGATTATGTAAACAATTGTAAAAATCATAGAAAGGTAAAGTAAATATTCATGCAAATCGTAAGGGAGTTAAGTGGATGATAAAATTCCGTACAATTATTTCTTGGAGCATGTCTACTTTAATCACTTGGATAGTATTTATTTGGACACTTTTTATTTGCTTGCATCATAAACACATTTTTCAATTATTTTTTTATCTCATATAAATTACATGAAAAAGTATTACAGTATGTTTTTCAAAAAATTATCCCAAATAATCTCCTATCCAAACATACAAACTATTGCTAGTAGTACTTTCTATTCATATTTCACTTTGTACAGAACAATAAGGGGTTGTATGATTATTTTGAAACTTTAGGGGGTCTTATGACATTATTCAAAGTTACAAGAAGGTTATATGTATTTTACTCTTGAGAATTAGACTCCAAAATGTCAAAAAAAAGTGATCATACAGATTTGCGTTTCAATACATAACACCAAAAGTAAAAATCAAACTGTCTCATTAACTAGTAATCTAGCATATGTCTTTATGATAATTATCGAAGACTTGAAATGTCCTCTACCTAGAAATTTGACATCACTAGTCTGCTTTGTGACTAGTATATTCAATATCTGAATTCTGCAACTGGGTTCAAATTCAAGTAGCTATCCTGTCTATTTTGATGGTTTTCTTTCACATTACATACGCCACATAATTCATGGACAGGATAGCATTAATTTGTTGAATTACTTCATTGAGTGCTGCTGCTCTTTTGCTTCGTGGAAACAACTCTTAATAAGAAAAAAAAAATGCAATGCTGATGACTGCTGAGCTTTCGACTTCAAATTATTCCATTTTTTCTAACTTTTAATTGTCGTCATTTCTCTATTTTCTATTTATTTATCTTTTTGTCTGTTAGACAACTAAGGATAAAGCAAATTAAGCTAAATCTCCTAATAATTTACAGAGCCACATAATTCATGGGCAGGATAGCATTAATTTGTTGAATTACTTCATTGAGTGCTGCTGCTCTTTTGCTTCGTGGAAACAACTCTTAATAAGAAAAAAAAAAATGCAATGCTGATGACTGCTGAGCTTTCGACTTCAAATTATTCCATTTTTTCTAACTTTTAATTGTCGTCATTTCTCTATTTTCTATTTATTTATCTTTTTGTCTGTTAGACAACTAAGGATAAAGCAAATTAAGCTAAATCTCCTAATAATTTACAGAGAATTGTAAGAGACTTGTTATTATTTTTTGTGGTATGAATTGAGGATGTTTGAAACAATTCCTAACAACTCATGGCAGATCTATGTATTGGCTGATAAGTAGATATTTTACATGTTTTAAGTGTGTTTTATTGGTTAGTTTTGTGTGTTTTATTTAGTTTTATAGCTAATTAACTAAGTTTCTAGTGAAAATATGCATTTTATGGTTTAAGGGATAAAAATTGCATTTCTATGGATTTTAATGGTGAAAACTTCATGTTTTTGTAGGTTTAAGGATTCAATCATTAAATGATATGATATGAGAAGATATTTCGATGATTGATGATGATTTGAAATAGTTTAAAGAAGATATGAAGTGCAAGAGAGGAAATGCAATCAAGAATAAAAGGAAGCAAGTTTCACATCTTTGATACCTTGTGATATTTCGACAATATCTTGAGTTACAATAATCGGATTGAGATGATTTTTAAACAATTTTGAACCTAAGAGACAGGTCTATATTTGGTATGAAGACATCGAAATCCAGTTCAATCGTTTTCATAGTAAAAAAGTCGAAATACAGAAGTGAAACTCTGTTGTCGAAAGCTGAAATAGAGCTCTGATCAATTGATGGTATTTCGGTCATATCTCCTGCAACCATTCTTGCCCCTGTCCCTAAACTCCAGCTTCTTCCTTTCGTCTGATGAGAGGAAAAAGAAATAGACAGGAAAGAAATGGGAATGAAGCAGAAAAATGGTAGGCTAAAAGTCAGAAGAAGCAGAAAGTGATAGTACAAAGGAAGAAGGGAAAGGCACGGAAGAACAGGAGGAAAGGTGCAGGTGAAAAACCAAAATTCAGCTCAAATAGTGAGCTACTATTCTGGAAGCCTGCTATGTCTAGAAAGGCAAACACATAATTTTGAGGAAAAGGACAAAAATGCCCTAGAATAGTTATACACTGTTTAGACTAGGGTACACCTTATGAGGTTATTGCTGGAAAAAACAAAAACACAATAGCTGCTTCATTTTGCAACGTGGATCAACGTGGGAGACCTATTTGGTTTGCATTTTTCTAAATTTTTTGTAGAAAAATTACTATAGCTACTTGATATATGTAAGATAAAAAAGTGATTGGAAATGTGTTCACGGAAAATATAGCAATTTTTCTTCGAAAAATTACTGTCCACGCAAGGCAAGTTTTTATATATATATGTAAGATCTAGAAGAAAACCATTAAAAACAACAAAACATACAGAAAAACATGATTCCAATTTCCAATTAACATCACCCGCTAACAAGAATGTCAATCGATGCTACTTAATCCATTTCGTATTTATATAAGGTTATAATAAACAGATTGTGATCTTTGGTTGGTTTGAAGAAGTTTGCTAGTTTGACATATATATATATATATATATATATATATATATATATATATATGAAAGTAACTATTTTAATTAGATCTATTTCTCACTCCTACATGGCAAGTCTAATTGAAGAGAATTAATAAGTTATGGATCACTTGGGTGTTACCCATATTGAATCCTATTTGGAATATATTACATGTTTAAAAATTATCTCTAATTTTAAAATAAATTTAAAAAATTACTAATTTTATCTTAATAATATTGCTTTAACAAACAACTAATCTTATCTCAATGATTCTGCTTTCTATCAAATTATTACATGTAGGACTATAGTAAAATCTTTTTTAAATCACAATTATTGAAATCTTAGATATCCCAAATTACTTTCTTAATCATAGTTATTGAAATCTTACATATCCCAAATTACTTCCTTTCACCATTGTACTGTTTATTAATATTCAAAATTTTCATCATTTCTTCCTTTAATTTTGAATTAACTTAGTGTAAAAAAGAGAATTAATTGTTACACTGACAGATTTATCAATATTGTTCGAAATTGAATATTTATTGATGAAGAAAAATGGATTTTTGGATTTTTTTTCTACTTAATTAAATATGAATATATAATTCTAGGTTTATGGTCATTATAAAAATTAAATTATCTAAAAGAATATTTGTAAAGAAAAGGAATATCTACCAAGTTTTTTATATGGAATACATTATTTAATATCTACTATGATATTATAGTGAAAGTATGTAAACAAATTTTTAAAAATTAGTAAATAATTGAACATTTAGAATATATTAATTTTTTAAAGTTAATACAAATGAACATGTAGGATTACTATTAATTTTTGTATTTAAATTATTTATATTTGTATAAATTCACAATAAATAAAAAAAAAGACCTTGTTAAAGCATGGATAAAATTCTAGTGTATGTTGAAAAAATCTATGGTTTAACAATCAAATTTGACAATTCCATCCTTTTTCTGCTTATCAAGTCGAAAAAGACAGAATAAGTTAAAATGTACTTGTGGGTATAAAGTCTCCGACCGTTGCTTTATTGACTAATGTTGACAAATGCGACGGTCAACACAAAGTGCCTAAATCTTGAAGAAGTCATCGAGATCCTAATTAACCATGACCATGAACTTGAAATTTCATCCATGACAATCAACTTGAAATTTCATACTTTGATCAGATCAATTATGTGGATAGTAGTATAAGATATTCAGCACCATTAGTCTCCCAAATCAAGAAAAAATGGTAATCCAAATAATTAACTTGATATTTAAGACAACCATCATTACTGGAGGTGTGAAAGAATGACAAATTAACTAATAAATTAGATACGGTCGTACTACTAGGATAAAAACCAATTGCTGTAGCTGAGATCCTATTCCGTGGTTTTCCTTACCAGGAATAGGTATAGACATTAATTTTTTCAGTGCTAAATAAAAAATAAAGAATTGAACTTGTGGGAGTATAGAATTAGAGACCAGAAGTGAAAGGCACATTGGTGGCTTGCAACCAAGAATTGCCGGCAACGAAGTTTCCGACTGTGAATTTAGAAGCCTCTGTTGCACTAGTTATCACGTGATACCCCTTCCAGTTTACCCTGTTTGCAGTTGACGAACCAGGCCCTGTATTAGCATATTCTCCGTAGTATAAGGTATCTAGAGCAAAATTACCACTCCAGGGCAGCCAACCAGCTGGATCAATTAAACCATCAAGAAATGTTTTCATAAACACCGTTCTTGAATATTGTTGCCATGGCCTTCCAAGATATGTCTTGACTGAGCTCTGCGCTGGCTTCAAATCCGATGCAGCTGTAACTCTGGAATTGTGGATAGATATTCCAGTGTTTTGGTTGGGATCGGTTCTACCTTGTGCTGTGATAGTGTTTATCTTGTTCGGAGGATTTCTTGAATAAAGATTGCAATTCTGGAAAACGACAGCAGCATTTCCGAATATGTAGTCAACAGTTCCATAAACATCGCATTCCCTGTAAAATTGTCTGTCGGAGTGGACGTAAAGGGTATCTTGATAGCCTTCAAAGCTGCACTGGTAGAAAACAGAGAGATCGGAACCAGATCGAAGAGCTACTGCTTGGTGATTTTGAGGTCCGGCTGTGTTCCTAAATGTAATTCCTTGAGCAATGAATCCATCACCAACAACCGCTGAAATTATGTAGACACGAATATTGTCAGCTTCGTTACAATTTTCTACAAATGAATATTCAAATACAAGTCGAAAACCAACATCACTTTATAGGGCTGCCATGCATGCAAAGAAGTTCTTTATACATCGAGCATACATCGTGGTGTAATTTGTGCTTTAGAGAAACCTTTCTTGATATTCATTTCATTTCTGTTCCAAGTTATGTAAAATCTCTTCCAGCTAGGTGTTATATATATATATATATATATATATTTGAAAACCAACATCACCACAACTTATGTGTGTGTGCGCATATATATAAACTATAATTGCCTTCTTTGTAAGCTTAACTTACCAACTGTTGCAGATTTGAAAGTGGTGGTACCACCGCCAACGCTGTTGCTTCCCGTGATAATAGTTTTTCCAATACCATCACCAACCAACATGATATTCTTCAACTTAGTTCCAATCTCCACATTTTCCTTATACGTTCCAGCCTTTACGTGTATCACATACCTTCCATTACCCGATCGTGTCGCTGCAGCAGCTACAGCTGCAGCAACCGTCTTAAAGTTGCCCGAACCATCTTGAGCTACCACAGCATTTGGTGTTGGAGATGAAGACTGCAAGAGTTTCCTGTCGCCCGGAGTCACCCAAGTTGGGAACCCCTCCTTGTAACTTGGCTCATTATATCCCACTTTGTTTAGGGATAAAGTGTTACTAATCAAACAACTGACATTGTTTGACATCAAGGGCACAAGATGATCAGCAACACCAAGCTCAATGAACCCTTGTTTGCAGGTCTCAAGATTGGTGAGTGCTGTGCTGAGCCAAGTTTGTGCTTCAACTGCATTGCACTTGGTGTAAGGATCAACAGTTTTGTTAATCTTGACAATGGTGCTTTCATATAGCTCTAAGCAATCTTCCCACGCAGCCTTTTCACGCTCATTTTGACATTTTGAGCCGAGATTATTGGTGTTTTCTTGGGCATGCACGGCACGTTCTAAGGCAAGATTGAGTGACATCTTGAGAAAATCGGACTTCCCTTTTATGGGATAACCATAGCCATATTTAGGGTTTTGAGACAAGAAATATTCGCATGGTTGTGGATATGGGGTTTGTGCACACCATGATTTTACTGATGGTGGAGGAGGAATGTTTCTAGAAATGGCCGGAGAAACAAAAGCAGTCATGAACAGAAAAATTGCCAAAGGGAATGCCATTGCTACCTTAGGGAACATGTCAAAATATAGGTAGATTTGATCAAGATGATGAAATGGAAGACTAAGGGAATTGAAAGCCTTGTAATTAGTACTTTCAGGATGAGTTTTGGGTTACTATATATAGAAGTGCAGGCAAAAGCATTGGATGTGGGGGTGGGATGCACCTTCTTCATTCGTTTTATTATATAATTGAAAAGTAGTAAAGCAATTCAATATTCTGAATTTTCTGGCGTTGCCTGCGGAGACTAAATCTAATCATGAAATATAGTAACAGCTACTTTTGAGTTGTATATTATTTTCATTGACTTGATGGCCAAATAAAAATCAGGAGGAAACGCGTCTTATTGTAGAGAATATTGGCTGCGTATAAACATGAATGGAAATGCACAGTGCGTTGAACGGACGCAAATTTGCTCTCTTGATTGTTGTTGGTTATTGGCATCGACAGAATATTTCCCATTTTGCAAGTGCAAATAAGTGATTGAATAAATATAGTTGAGTCTGATTGGATCGAAGATTAGTTGAAAAAAATTTTCATAATACTACTGTAGCACTTTTTATGAAGAAGTGATTTATTAAATATATATAGGTGATTCAAAATATAAAAAAGTGATTAAAAAAATATGTTTATAATGTCATAAAAATATGTTTACATTTTATAGTACCAAGTCGTGGTAGGGACTTATTGATTATTTTATTACATATTGCAATGTGTAAGTGGCTTCGGCTGAGATTAGGTGGATTGTGATGGAATACTCTGCATTGGAAAAAATATCATGCAATTGGAATGTTTGTTATCTGAACTTTGCATGAAGAAACGCCTGTTTAGACGCTGGACATGAGCTAAGCAACTTTTCCATAGGATGAACTGTGCTATCTTGGACTCGTATTAACCAAATGAAGAAACCAATTTGTACTTTGGTTTTAAAAACCTGCAGAGTGGATTTAGCTGTTAGGAATTTCAGAAAACCAGTCTTAACATTGGACGTTGACAACGTTGGCATTCAGTATTTTTTTTGTTGTTTTGGGGGGGGGGGGGGTGTGTTTGAGGATGTGGGAGACAATTCAAATCACATTTCATAACATTTTATTTTTATGTTGTGTACTCTTTGCCTCCTTTGCTTTGATATCTTCTATTTTTTATTTTATTTTTTGAATTCAACTAAATTTATTTTTTTCATAGACGTATGAAGTCCTAGAGTTTGTAGTAATTTGTCCCTTGGTGGAGTAAATATCCCTTACTAGGAGTGTTGTTATAACAGACTCTGCAAGATAAATGCAGTCTTTATTTATAAGTGTGCATTTTTTAGAGAGCATGAGGTTATATATATATATATGTGTGTGTGTGTGTGTGTGTGTAGAAATTAAACTTTATCTACATATTGGCCGTGGGTGTGAAATTAGAATCCAGTTTGCGGTTGGAGTCAGAAATACTTTCTTGAATAGCTTTTACGTATTCTAGTGGCCTTTAGTTGAAAACAATTCCATGCATATATAAATCACCTTTGTTTCTTGGAGGAGCTAGTATTTCATTTTGCACCTAAAATGTATATTTCTACAATTATTTACCACCTAAATTCTAGAATGGAATGAAAAGTAAGAGAAAATTGATATGAACGTAAGAAAGGGTTGGAGATTTTGACTTGAGATTGTTGAGGAATTGAGGAAAAATCGTTACTAGGTTGCTAAGGTTTAAATAAAACGCGTGGAATTAGAGCGGCACGGAAATAAAACGTGCTTGTTTTGCGCAACTACAACACAACCTCGATTGCGGCCACCATTCTTAGACTTGTCCAAAAGATGTGGTGGGGAAGGACCCAAAGCGTAGCTGTGAAAAGTAAAAGACCACCACAAAAGTAAATAGACCTTTACTTTATCTTCTTTGCATTTTTCTCTATAATCAGGTTGGAGGCCTTGATAATTAGACTCCTAAATGTCAAAAAAAAGGGTAAATTACCGTAACTTCCTGTGATTTCATTTATTGTTACATGACTATCATAACGTTTCAAAACATCTACTTTACCTTCATGTGATCTCATGTAAAATAGAAATTTGATAGAAAATAGCCTTTTGTAACGGTTTTGGTTATAATACTAATATTGTTCAGACTTAAGTACTAAATCTAACGGCAACTTAACTACCTTGCATAAAATTATAAGAAATTATGCTGTGTGGATAAATGCAAATCCTATAAGGAAGTAACGTGGATATTCATGTAAATCATAAGGGGTTTAAGTGAATTTTATGATTTCAACATATGCAATTTTGGAGCGCGTCTTGTTGAATTCCTGTAATCAGTGGTGTTTTTAGTTCATTTTTCACTTTACACAAAATCACAAGTGCTATTACAAGACGTTCATGGAATATTGTGTCATCATGCAAAATTACAAGGGGCTCATATTTACTTTACCCTTGATCATTAGACTCCTAAAGGCCAAAAAAATTGCTCATACAGGCTTGTGTTTCAATGCATAACACCCTGCTGTCGACAATACACCTTCATGGTACGTATCAGATGTACAAAACTAAAACCCAAACAATCATCCAATATAATTCGAAAAACACCGGTACTGAGATACAGATGTAGTGACGGCTTGATAAGATATTGCCTCACATCCCATGTAGCACGCTAATGTTCAATTACTGACAATAAATTTGTAACTTTAAAAGATGCCATTGATTGCCTAGTAATCTACTAGTCGTCTTCGTGCTAATTATTGAAGACTAGAAATGTCGTCTACCTAGAAATTTGACATCACTAGTCTGCTTTGTGACTAGTATATCCAATACCTAAATTCTGATACTGGGTTCAAATTCAAGTAGCTATCCTGTCCATTTTGGTGGTTTTCTT
This sequence comes from Coffea eugenioides, assembly GCF_003713205.1. NCBI lineage: Eukaryota > Viridiplantae > Streptophyta > Magnoliopsida > Gentianales > Rubiaceae > Coffea > Coffea eugenioides. The sequence continues at coordinate 40,216,434 of NC_040037.1, forward strand.
TCACATTACATCTGCCATATAGTTCAGGGACAGGTGCTTCATTGAGTTTTGCTGTTCTCTGCTTCGAGGAAACAACTCACACTACGAGGGCGATCGGGGAAGGGTGGAGGATTTAACTGTTTAAGAAAAACAATTGAAACGCTGGTGATTGCTAAGCTTTCAACATCAAATTATTCCATTCTTAATTGTAGTGACTTCTCTATTTTTAATTTATTTTTCTGGCTGTTAGACCAACTAAGCTAAACCAAAGCTAAAGCGCCTGATAAATAAAAAATAATTGATAAATTGCAAATAATTGTAAAAGGATTGGAATCTCGAACTCAAAATCATTAACTCAAGTTAGTATGAGTCGATACTTGTTAGTATTTTTTCTGATATGAATTAAGGATGTTTGAAATAATTGCTAGAAGTGAATATTATTTAGAGCGAATTGTAGTTTTGATCCCCCAATATGTGGTCGGTGTGCTAAATTGGTTTCTAATGTTTAGACCAAAACAAATATAGTCAAAAATTTTGTAATTTTAGGCAGATTTAGAACAGCTAACTGAAATAAAGCAATGATCAATTGTCAATATCAAATTGCCGTTAGTCAATAATTTTGAATTTGAACTTTCAGTCCCTAATGTTTCGATTTTGAATTATTACATTTTCTTAATTTTTAAATAGTGATATTAAGAGTTTTAGCATGAATTGAGATGCAAATTAGAATGAAATAGTATTAAATGGGTAATAAAATTGCTAATTAAACTTCTTTTTCTTCTTTTTTATTTTTATTTCATTTACTCATGCTAATAATATATCATGTGTTTCTTTTCTTTTGCATATTTAGTATCAAATTTGGTATAATGTATGTACATCATTATTTCTCACTATTAGTTATGACACTTTATATTGGCGCAATTTTGAATTTGCGGCATTTTCACGCTCATTCTGACACTTTGAGCCGAGGTTGTAGGTGTTTTTTCGGGCATGCATCGCGCGTTCTAAGGCAAAATTGAGTGACATCTTGAGAAAATCGGACTTCCCTTTTATGTGATAGCCATAGCCATATTTAGGGTTTTGGGCCAAGAAATATTCACATGGTTGTGGATATTTAATTTTATACTTCCATAATATTAGTACCAAAAACTACAGCTTTAAGGCACTCATTAAACAAACTCATAAGCTATGTTCCAGAAGTACAAATCATTCAAAATAATTTAAATTTTAGAGTAAAGTAGGGGTTTAGACGTTTAAATTTATGTCCTATGCTATATAGGGATTAGGCATTTGAATTTAACTAAAGAGATAACCTCTTACTTTGTATGTGAAATCAGATCAAAATTGAAGCAACTGTTTGATCCTTTCTCTGAAACACATGCACCAGTTATGCTTATTTGCAATTAAGGTTCCAGGCCTTTATGTTAGAGGGTTACAGTCAAAGATATAATTAAAAAGCATTACAGCAAATAAAGCACAATAAATTTAAAATGAAAATTCAATATATAGATGATATCTTGCAATAAGATGTTTTTATTTGTAAATGACAAAGTATAACATAAATATAAAAATTACACTCTCTTTTTTTAGAGAAAAAAAAAAGACTCTCTACTCATTTTATTTCCTAACAATGCACGGCATGCAAAACTACGTTTCATGATCATTCATTTAGTCAAAAACATTCATCATTTGATCATCCTCAATTTGTCAAATTATTCATTAAAAGGCTCAGTAGAGTTGTGGATGACAAATACTTTGATAACACACAGAAAAGCTAATATATATATATATATATATTACTAACACTCTTCTTTTTTTTTAATGTTTTAATGCAAGTCGATCTTACATTTTCTAGTTCATTTTCTTTCTTTCTTTCTTTCTTTCTTTCTTTCTTTCTTTTTTTAAGCTTAAATCAATCTTATATCAGGATTTGGATCGTTAGAGATAGGAACAAAGAAAAGTGACTGGTGAATTCTCCATTCACAATTTTCACTAGTCCCAACTAAACCGGCCTATTCAATGTTTAGTATCTTGACAAGATAAATTAATTCAGACACCGATCATAAGATAAACAACAACAATAATCTTGGCACAGGCTTTAAGATCCAACTTAGATAGTAGGAACATTAGTTAGGGGAGCAAAAGGCCAACTTTCAAACTCTTCCCTTTTCCTTATCTCTTATAAGTCTTTGAATCTCACTTGAACTAAACAAAGAGAATGAGGATCCATTTGGAGTTGCGGCACCTTGAAAAATGCTTTTCCAATAGAGTTTTTAATGAAGTATTTATTAAGTGTTTAGCTACTTTTAACTACACTGTTTGGAGATATAGTTTAATAAGTACCTATTGTACTGGATAATGTGTGATTTGAAAATTTTTAAATGTATTTATCTCTTTATTTAATTTATAATACAAGATAAATTAATTAAATTTAATATTTTATTTTTTAAATCACGAAAGCTACTCTAAAAGCACCAAATTTGAGTTTTTACTAAAATTGCTTTTAATACCAAAAACTATATTCCTAACTTTATGGAATAATAATGCGGTAGCGGAAGCGTAGGAAACAAAGGGATTTCACGACCACCCTCCCAATCAAAATCGTTACTCGAACGAAACCCTACCATGAATCATAGATTCATGAACACGAGAGAAAACCCTCATAATTTGTAAACACCAACCAGTAATATATTTATTTGGGAGGAAAAATCTTGTATTGTCTAGTTACAAAAGCCCTAATTATGCCTATTTATAGCCTACAAAGAGTTCTACTCTAAAAAAAAGAAACAAACACCACTAAAGCCATAATAAATAAAGTTACTTATTTGGTTGGGATGATGACCGGCAATATTTGGCTCTATGTCGGAATCAATGATCACCACCCATGTTAGTAGCTCTGCATAGTAAATAGGAACTAGAACATAACGGGTCTTAGGAAGGGTCCGATGTCGGGTGCTCAACTCATCTTGACTTAGCTTCATTCACAACCTTTCTTCTTTCTCATACAATTACAACTCTTATTCATAAAATTAATAAGAAGACTAATAAAAATACTACTAAAAACACTACGACTATCCAATTATTCAATCTAATTAACTTTCTAGGTAGCGCTATTAATACGGATTGATAGATTGAAGAAACAAGGGTTTCTCAAACCGGATCAGACTCCCTTAGTTAACAAGAACTCGCGCTCGGGTTCTATAGGAAATTACAACATAAACACGGGATCTAACACCCCTGACCAATATTGTCCCACAGTTAGCCGCTCAGAAGGCCGTGGGTTTTGTTCCTGGAGGTGGGGTTATAGCCCACAACAAGTGAACAGCCCAAGCCCGCAGGCCAAGAAACCCAGCACCCCTCCAAAAGGCCTCGGTCAGGTGAGGGGACACTCACAATAGGTGATATAGAGGCCTGGACTCTCCTCCCTAGCCGATGTGGGATCATTACAATCCACCCCCTTAGGAGACCAGCGTCCTCGCTGGCACACCGGGGTCGGGAGTTGGTTCTGATACCAACTCTAACACCCCTGACCAATATTGTCCCACAGTTAGCCGCCCAAAAGGCCGTGGGTTTTGTTCCTGGAGGTGGGGTTATAACCCACAACAAGTGAAGAGCCCAAACCCGCAGGCCAAGAAGCCCAGCACCCCTCCAAAAGGCCTCGGTCAGGTGAGGAGACACTCACAACAAGTGATATAGCAGTCAGGACTTTCCTTCCTAGCCGATGTGGGAATCATTACACGGGATAACAAGCCAATGATCCTCCCACAAATATTGTAAGGCCGAAATAACATCACAGAAGTTTGCACTTGATCACGAATACTAGAAAATCCTGAGAAGATCTCAAATCCAACAATTCTGCCATCTCCCTTTGTCAACACAAATTTGATGAGTTTTCCTTGGATAACATGGAACTCCACTTGCCTAATCTTGGTGCGAAAATTATTAATAGATAAAGACTTTTCAAAAATAACTTTCTCACCAATTGCCCTAATCGAGTCACTAGGCAATGGAATCGTTGAGGATGGATTTGTCAATGGATTTGCCTGTGGAATTGTTGGGGACTAATCCATAAACAATTTGTCAATCTCCAAATCTTGGAACACGTCCAACCCCTCAGGTTTCACGATTATAGAATCGAGCTTTGCTTATGGTTCATTAATAGGGAAAGATGAAAAAAACTCTGCCTCGGCCTCACCACTGTTTGGTCCACATATGAACTCCTCGATCACTTCCTCCTCGAACTTGGGCTTAATATTTTAGATTCAGATTTTACTACAACGGTGGACATTGTAGCTGGATAGATCTGATGCTGCTGTTTAGTAATCCAATGTTGATTTTCATAGATCTGATAATTATGAGATATCAAAGAGACTACACGATCATCGATGTTGTCAGGAGCGAACCTCCTGCTTGTGCATCTACGATGAACAGGTCTCTTAAATAACTCTTTACTTCAAGCCTTACATATAAATCATGAAGAAGTCAGTCCACATGATCTACGCTAGTGCCAAAACGATCAAGGTTAGGGCAAAGTGCATCAACGGGCATTGCAAGAGAAGCTTGCTCTAATACCACTTGATAAGGTTGCGAATGATGAGCGCGGGGCATACATATAACAATTAGCTCACAGTCAAATTTTACATTTATAAATTCCTAAATACCCCACACAAGATTTTTCGCAAGTATACGAGTCGTTTATTGAGTATAGGGGTATTAGTGTCGATCCCACATGAAAAATTGTCAATTACCGATATTTTTCAAACTCCTTTATTATTTAGACTATCACAAGTACTAAATATTAAATCTACACTATAAACATGAGATAAAAGTAATAAAAATAATAATAGAAAGCTCCTAGAGGTATAGAATTCCTTACTACTCTTGCAAATGAAATTACTGGTTAATTAAATGTTATTATCTTGGCTAGTTATGGCATAATTTCCTAATATACGTGACACCCGCTTTCGCTGGTGTACCAACTATACCTATAGTTAATTCATACCTACTTTCGTGGTTATGAAACTAACTACAAGTTCATTTCTTCTATGAAACTATATGAAACAAGTCATTAAAACCACAAAGGTGCACCTTTATTCTCATAAGTGTACTTCCTAGGTTTATCACTTTCTTGAATTAGTGTTTGTTAATGCGCAAATTAGGCAGTTTATTTGTTAATATTTTCCCCTTTATTTTGACCGAATGTTGTGATAATTTGCTAGATTCTACTTATATTTGAATTTTTGTGTGATTTCTAGGAACTTCAAGTCAATTGAGGCAGAAAAGGAGAAATTGAAGCCTAATTGAGGAAATTCCATTAAGAAAATCTTGATACAAGTTTCTTAGTTGATACTTGAAAACCGCTACATCAGGGATGATGGGGTGTTGATGATTGTTACTGCATCAAGTTAGCAAGCGTTTTGGGCTTTTGCTTTTGGTTAGTTTACAGCAAAGAACAGTACAACTGATGCAGTAGAAAGCCCGCATCCCATTGAGCTTCAATTGCACACGAGGCCCATTTTTGGAAAAAAAGAAGAAAGAAATGCTAAAGAAGCCCTGGGGGGACGCTAGGTAAAAGGGGACCTCTGGTTCAACTGGAGAGGATTAGAAAAAAGAAAAAGGAGAAAACAGCAGGGGAGAAGACTCTGAAAATCAACGCAGGCCATTCTGTTCCGTTCCGTTTTTCCTTCTTTTTTCCAATTTATTTTCCTTTTTCAATTAAGAACTCGAGTAGTACTTTTGGCTGCAATTCAACTATGAGAAGTGGCTAATTTCTTCATCTAGTCAGAGGTTAAATCGAAGCTTTGGTTCGACAATACTGTGAGATCGAATTGATTTGCCTACGTTCTTTAATTTGCAAGTATTTATATATTTCCTGTTCACTTATGCATATGATTATTTCTTGCAATTAAATACTTGATCACTGTTTAATTGTGTGAGTAATTAACAGCCATCTAAGAGTGCTCAATCCGTAATTGTTGGGTAATTTTAGTGCATGTGGCAAGTGACATGATTCAATTGTAGTAGAAACTTTTGAATTGTTGTTGCCGAAATATATGATATAGCCTAAATAAACCGAGCGTGTGTGTTTGTTGGTTATAATTGGTGGCCAGTCTAATGATTAATGCTGTCAATAGGTTAAATCCTAAGAGCGTGTTTAGGACTGCTTAATTGGCTAGGGCAATAACCACAGGGCTTGTTGTGGTTATCGAATTAGGAAGGTTAGGCAGGTTGTCAGAGCTTGTTGACAACCATAACCAGTTTATTTGTAAATGAAAGATTTTATCTCTGCATCTGTGATCAATGATTCGAACCATTAGTGGAGATTATACCTTTGACTAGAGATTTTCCTTCCGTTAATTTACTTTATATTTATTGTTATTTATTTTATCTGCGATTGTCTTATTTTTAATTTGAGCAATTAAATTAGGTAGTTTCATATCAATCCCCCCCATTTTTATTTAATGTTACATTCATTCAAAATAAATTCCCAAATTCCTGTGGATTCGACCCTACTCACTACTATATTCGAATTTTATCTTTAACGTAATTAAGATACTTTGGTATATCGGATCAAGCAAACTCTGGCATCAGGGTGAAGCTAGTAACCCATTGCACAGCCTAAGTCCCTGCTCCAGTACCATAGTGGACTTAATTCGTGACTTAAGAGTAGGAATTTTATTTTTGTTGGTTTGACACCCATCAAATTTTGGCGCCGTTGCCGGGGACTTGGTGTCAAAATAAATTTATTTTCTTTGAATTTTATTTTCTTTGTTTATTTTTTATTTTTATTGTTACTGGTTTATGCCTAGATCTTCTCGTATAGGTAAACTGCAATATAATCCTGAGATAGAGAAGACTGCTCGTGCATTGAGAAAAGCAACAAGAGAACGAGCAGAGGCATCCTCCTCATCTACTGGACATAATTCAGTAGTAGATTTTGTGGATTCATTTAGTGAGACGGAAGAGATAAATAGCACCATGGCTAATGAACGGACATTGAGAGAATTGGCAGCACCAGATTTAAATCAACAGCCTCTATGCATTACTTATCCTACATTAGAGGTTGCATTTGAGTTAAAATTTGGACTAATCCATTTACTTCCTTCTTTTCATGGCTTACCAGGTGAAGATCCCCACAAGCATCTCAAAGAATTCCATGTGGTTTGCTCGACAATGAAACCCCAGGGAGTCACAGAGGAGCAAATTAAATTAAGAGCCTTTCCATTTTCCTTAACTGATAAAGCTAAGGATTGGCTTTATTATCTGCCCTCTGGGTCAATACCCACATGGACAGACATGAAGAAGCATTTTCTAGAAAAATTCTTTCCTGCATCCCGAGCTGCAAGCATTAGGAAAGACATCTGTGGAATTCGACAATTCAATGGAGAGACTCTACCTGAATATTGGGAAAGATTCAAGCAACTATGTGCTAGTTGTCCTCATCATCAAATTTCTGACCAATTCCTCATCCAGTATTTTTATGAGGGTCTGTCCCAAACTGACAGAAGAATTATTGATACTGCCAGTGGGGGCTCCTTAGTGAATAAAACACCCACGGAGGCAAGAAGTTTGATATCGAGTATGGCTGCAAATGCTCAACAATTTGGAGACAGGCAGGATAACACAACTCGTAGAGTCAATGAGGTAAGTAATTCTTCAATAGAGCAAAGATTAGATTGTCTAACTTCTTTGGTTGAAAAGTTAGCTATAGGACAAATGCAGCAATTGAAAACATGTGGAATCTGCTATGGTTCGAGTCATCCAACAGATATGTGCCCCACACTCCAAGATGATTCGACTGAGCAGGCTAATGTAGTTGGATTTCGGGACCACCTCAGAGGCGGTATGATCCCTATGCAAACACCTATAATCCAGGATGGAGGGATCATCCTAATTTTAGTTATGCAGCAAGGCCACCAGGATTTCCACAACAGCCACAATATCAACCTAGACCTCAACTTTCACAGCAACAACCTGCTCCTAAATCAGGTATGTCACTTGAGGATATTGTGAAATATCCTCAAAGGTACACCTTTATTCTCATGAAACAAGTCATTAAAACCACAAAGGTGCACATTTATTCTCATAAGTGTACTTCCTAGGTTTATCACTTTCTTGAATTAGTGTTAAATTCCAATTTTCATTGCAAACTTAACAGCTTAAAATTATCACAATTAATGGCCGATTAATCACGGTTAGAAAAGCAAAAGTAATAAATAACTTGCTCAAAATAATATCAAAAAATAACCAAGTAAATATCACTAACAAGTTTTAGAAAGTTCATCCATAACTCTAGGCATAAACTTTAGAAACACATATTGAAACACAAATCTAAAACTTGCATATTAACCATACTTAAGAATCTAATACAAAAGATAAAGAGTTGGAGAAGAGATAACCCTTGTCACATGAGATTTAACCCTCCTTCTTCATCCCCATTTTCATTCTAATCTAGCCAATATACAAGAGTGGATAATAACTATACTACTCTATACTAAACTACTAAACTAAACTGATGAACTAAGGAAATTCTAGTGAAGACTATATTTTTGGTGAGCTTCTCTAGCCTTCCAAAGTTGCAAATATGTTTTCCAAGGCTGCTATTTATAGAGAGATTCAAACTCAAGATGGGTTGTTTCTAATTGGCATTTTTGACTCTTGAAACTTTCAAAGATTTCTTCTCAAAGTTTCCATGCTCATATGCTCATTTCCAGCCAGAATCTTTATAGAAAAAGTGGTCAAAAAGATTGTGTGAAAAGAACACAAGTTGCAGAGCAACTTGCAGCCAAAATCCATGAAAATGCGGGCAAGAAAACACAGCCTAGCTCGCATTTCGACACCTCTCCCCCCCAGTTTTACTCTTTTTGCAGGTTTGCTCATTTTGGGTAGATTTCATTCTTGCTCTGTTTTTTGTCCAAATTTAACTGATATTTTCTCGATGATGGAGGCTGAACTAGTTCTTGTATAAAACATGAAAGTTGTACCTCTTTGAGTTAGTTTTTCAATAAGAATCATCCAATTTGGAGCTCTTTGGGCCAAGAAATGAGCAAAATATCCTCGACTAATTAGAACTCTGTTTCAACTTTCGATAATGAAAATGCACTTCTGTATTTGACATATTGACAATGAAAATGATTAAACTAAACTTTGATATTTTCATACCAAATGTAAATATGTCTCTTACCTTTCAAATGGTACAAAATCACCTCAATCCAATAATTGTAACTCAAGATATAGCCAAAATAACACAATGTGTCAAAGTTAGTGATAGGTCGCAATTTTGATAGATATTTTATAATTAATTTTCCCTATTACCTTATCAAATATGGATTAATTGTCAGATTTTACTCATTTTTAGCATTTGTACTTATCACAGGGAGTTGAAGCAAAATATGGTAAATGAGTGAAAAATTTGCATTACAATTGCTGTTTGGCGGAGTCGTGTCAACTCAGATCTTCATATGTCCAGAAGGTACGAGAAAGACGTGTGATATCAACCACCAATTGAAAGTGCAATATGGGAGCCGCAAATACTCTATTAGCTTGTCATTTGATTTGAATTAACAAGTTTCCTTATTTTTGGGATGGTGGCTCAACGGGAAAAAAGAAAGTCAAAGTTTGATTAGGACTCTAGTGCTTTTGGGAGTAGGGCCGGCCGCAAGATAGAAACAAAAAGGCAACAGACTTAGTTTGGGCGGCAGTTCCTTTATTTTGTGTTATTCCCGTAAGCCTCTGGCTAGGGGCTACGGAGAAGACATTAGCATTCCCTTTAACTTTGTACTTTTCCTCTGATTCTTAATTATTCGGATTTCTTCATCATATAGAGAAGAATGTCCTCGACAATTACTTCTGCAATTTTGCATGCGATTTCCTCCATGAAGATGAACTAATTCCTTTTTTTTTAGTCAAGGGTTAATTTGAAGACGCGGTTCCAAACATCTGTGATATCGAAATATTTTACTTATTTCTTTTACTCATTGGTATTCGTACGTTTTCTGATTTAATTGCTTATGATTGTTTTGTTATTTGAATGTCAAGGGCTCGATATTCGAATTAACCTAATAATTTATTGTCATATTAATTGATTGAATCCGTAATTGTTCTATTGATTAATACCAGTGGTGACTAGCGTGATTGGTTTCATGTTAGGGAAACGTATGATCTAACTTAAACAAACTCTCGTAGCGTGTTTGTTGGTTAAGGTTGGGCTTTTCTAATTATTAATGCAATCGAGAAATTAAATCTTACGGTCGTACCTAGGGTTGTTTCTTAGTTAGAGAAATAGTCAACGGTCGTACCTTGGCTATCGATAAAGTAAGGAAAAGTTGGTTATCAGAGCTTGTTGATGGCTATAACCAATCTAGTAATGAGTAATTGAATTATCTTTGCATCGATGATCAGTTGAATGGACCGTGTCTGAAAAGTTGCACCTTTGGCTAAAGTCGTATTGGCTATTGATTAATTCTTGTTTAATTCTATTAGTAGTTTCATTAGTTAGTTAATTAATTATTTTATATTCTCCAAAAATCCCCCATACTTCGGACTCTGGAAGAAACAAATTATCCCCAGTCCCTGTAGATTCGACCCTACTCACCGCTATATATAAAATTTGTAATTTTCCTGAGTAGGTAATTATTATTGCATAGGCTCGACACCTGTCAGTTAGAAAACTTGCATTTCATCCTTTGAGTATTTTGCACTTCATATTTTCTTTAAATTATTTCAAATCATCAATAATCATCTAACTATCTTCTCAATTCATGCCATTTGATGGTTGAATCCTTAAATCTATAAAAACATGAAGTTTTCACCATTAAGATCCATAGAAATGCAACTTTTGATATTTTAAACCACAAAATATATATTTTCACTAGAATCCTAACTAATTAACTATAAAACTAAATAAAACACACCAAAACTAACTAATAAAACACACTTAAAACATGTAAAATACACACTTAATAGTGAAAACGTAGGAAACGACGGAGTTTCAGAAACACTCTCCTAATGAAAATCGTTACTTGAACGAAACATGACCATGATGAATCATAGATTCATGAAAATGAGAGAAAAGTCTCACAATTGGTAAACACCAGCCAACGATATATTTATTTTGGACAAAAAAGTCTGGTATTGTCTAGTTACCAAAGCCCTAACTACGCCTATTTATAGGCTACAAAGAGTTCTACTCTGAAAAGGAGTCAAACACCACTAAAACCCTAATAAATAAAGTTACGTCTTTGGTTGGATGATGACTGGCAATGTTTGGCTCTATGTCGGATTCAATTATCACCACCCATCTTAGTAGCTCTGCAAGGTAAATAGAAACCAAAATATAACGGGCCTTAGGACGGGTCCTACGTCGGGTGCTTGACTCATCTCCATTCACAATCTTTCTTCTTTTTCCGTACAATTGCAATCCTTGTTCATAAAATTAATAAGAAAACTAATAAGAATACTACTAAAAACACTACGACTACCCAATTATTCAATCTAATTAACTTTCTAGGTAGCCCTATTGATACGGATTGATAGATTGAAAAACCAAGGATTCCTTGCATAGTTATTAAACTCGGCTCGGCCCGGCGGTCGAACCGGTAAAACTGATGAACCGGACATTGGTCTGGGCTGGGTTTTAAATCAGATCGTTTAAGCAAGTAAACCGTTAACTAGTCAACGATCCGATGGTCCGACCGGATTAAACCGGAAACCCGGCCGGTTTTACCCACGAACCGGGTTTTGTGGAAAAATTCTATTGCTTTTACTGGAGTTTGAACCTTGGACCTCTAGCCAACAATACAACATGCTTACTACCAGGCTACTTCAAAATATGTTAATGGAATAGCTTTATTACAATATATAAACGTTTTGTCAATTCTATCTTTTTTTTTCTCTAAAACAAATTTATTTGGAATCTTTTAATAAAAATTTATGACCCTCCAAACTCGATAAGTTATAAAATGGATTTCAAAAATAACATATTACATAATTCATTTTAAAGACAATATTATTTTTAATTATTTTTTGTACTTAAAATTCATAAATAAGCTAGATAATTACACTAAACATAGATAAAATTTTACACTTGAAGTTTGGTGTATTACTAAATAACTTTATATTTGATTGATTCTTATATGAATTAATTATTTTATAGCAAATTAAATTAAATGAGCTTTTTCTATGGCATTATTTATTACAATTTATATCATATATTTTATATCAAAAATTATGAAATATAATATGTAAATATATTTAGTGACCCACCGGTTGAACTACTCACCCACTGGTTGAACCAGTAACCCGTTGACCCACCTCCTTCGCCGGCTTCCTTCCCGAGTTGGGTTTAATAACTATGGTTCCTTGAACCGTATTAGATGATAATTATCAAACACCTTAAAAGTATTTTTAATACCTAAAAGTGTTTTCTTACCAAAAGTACTGCAACTCCAAATGAAGCTGGAATGTCAAAGGGAGGTAGGACCACAACAAAGAAAATTCAAAGTTCTGGGCTGCCCTTGGAATGTTAAACTTCACTCTTCATTTTCAAGTCTCGCATCTCTATTCATCTTTCTAACTACCTTTAAGCCCTTCTACAAAAATATAGAAGAAAACCATTAAAAAGAACAAAACATAAAGAAAACAACTCACCGCCAAAATCAGAATTTATCACAGAAGGTTACGGTATTCTTTTTAATATAAAAAGGGGATCAATTTTTGAATCTAACAATTAATAACATTCGATAATATTCTAAACATATACAAAAAGCTGAAAAGAAGGAAAAAACGAAGCAATTGCACATATTTAATTACTTTAACATCTTGAGGAATAATTCCTTTTTTTTTTTGTGGAGAGTGGCAGCATTTATACTAATTCTATAATATCCATACTAGGGAATGGTCTGACTATAATGAGAGAAATCCATTGCACTAATAAATTTAACAAGGATAGAGTCCGGCGATAGCAGTAGAAAATAGTAGAAAAGGCTTCTTGCCTTTTTTTTTTGAAGACCTTCTTGCCTTGAAATCAACATATTTCAAGGCAGATGATTTAAAAGGATTATGCACCACTAAAACATGATTCCAATTTCCAATTAACATAAACATGCTAACAAAAATGTCTATGCATGTTACTTGATGCATTTCTTATTTGTATATGATGTAACGTCATAATAAACAGATTGTGATCTTTGGTTTGTTTGAAGAAGTTTACTAGTCGGACTAAATGTTGAAAACTCTATGGTTTAACAATCTAATTTGATGCTTCAAAAAAATCTAATTTGAAAATTCTATCATTTTTGTGCTGATTAAGTCAAATAAGGCAGAACAAAATAAAAAAGTACTTTTGGATGTAAAAGGTTTTGACCATTGCTATCTTGGCCAATGTGAAAAATGGGCTAATTACTCAGAATATTGCTGAAAAAAACAATTCGAAAGAATGGTGGTTTGACAACGGGTTAACGCAAAACTATTGCTGACACAGCTCGACAGCAAATGAAAATATTTTTTTTTTTAAAAAAAAAGATTGGCTGCCGGGCTATGCGGGCTGACATAGCCCCGCAGTTGTCAGCCCGGCAGCCAGTTGTGTCAGTCCTGAGCCCGACAGGAGCTGCAAAAGTTAAAAAAAAAAAAAAAACCAGGGCTCGATTAGATATGTGAGCTCAGATTCCATTGACTGGAATCTTTTTTTTCATAATCCCGCGAGCAACCTTTTTCAGAATCCTCTGAGCAACCTTTTTTTTTTTCAAGTAGTTGTCCCCTACCGACCTTTGTCTGCCCAGTAGTGTGGTTAAGTTTAAAAAAAATTTTGGTTTTGTAATCTAGCCGTTCATTTGAATGGCTAGATTTTCACCAAGGCTTTGTATAAATAGACCAAGGTAGCAAACTTCACTCCACACTATCCCATTTCCTGCCTTCCGAGAATAATTCTCACTCTCTCCCATCTCAATTGGTCTCTCATCCCAATCGATTCTAACTTTTAGAATCGCTGCCTACCAGAATTGGCCAAAGCTCCGCGAGTGCTTGCGATTATTGCCTTGACCAGAATTGGTGCCTTCGATTATTGCCTTGCTCGCCAGCAGAATTGACAAGTGCCTCTTGGTGTCGCAATTTTTGCTAAGACCACTGTGCTAATTATTTGCAGTGCTTTTGTTAAGGTCGCCGTGCTGATTACTCACTATGCTCATAAGGCAATCAATTTTTTAAATACCAAAAGCTCGGAAGAGGTTAGTGATATGTATTATATGAAAGTTGTTATATTTTTTATTTATATTATGTTAGTTAATTGGTGGTAAATATTTTATGTTATTTTATTGTTATATTATGTTATTAAATAAATATTTAATTTATTGTAGAAGTAGTTGTAGAAAGATAATGTAATTTATTTTGTTATGTAAGTTAGCTAATATTAGTTTAACAGCATGGCACATGCTTAGTTGAATTAGTTTAAGCAGTTTAATTTGTTGTTTAAATTTGTTTAATGAATTAATTTGAAGAGACTGATTAAATGAATGTAGATGTAATTTATGTAGTATTGACTTATGATTATGATAGCTGTTTAATTAGTTAGGGTAATTTGAGTAATTGAAATAATTGGCATCTTTAATAAATTCAATACATAAAATTGATGTAATTAGTATAGCTTAATGTTGAAATTAGTGTTATTAGTTTAATGTAATTTACTTTATTACGTAAGTTAGTTGATAATTAGTTTATGTTTTTTAGTATATGATTAGTTTAATTAGTTTAGTGGTTTAATTAGTTTAATGAATTAATTTTAAGAGGTCGATTAAATGAATTTAGATGTATTTGTCGAGGCATGTGTTGACTTTTGATTATGATAGCAATTTAGTTGGGGTAATTTAAGTATTTTAAATAATTGATGCATTTAATAAATTAAATACATAAAATTAATGTAATTAGTATATCTAAATGTCAAAATAGGTGTTTTTAATATGAGTAAGATATGGTATTAGAATGGTTATTTAATTGATAGAATGTGAAATGTAGGTGCATGATATTGATAGAGTTAGCATAAGAAAAAAAATAAATGTAAATAAGTGTAGTAATTAAGGTGATTAATTAGGTTTAATCTGTTATTTATTTAATTATACAATTATTTAATTATAAAGCATTATTTGTTATAATTATAGAAATCACAATTATTTATTTATTTGTTATAATTAAATATATTTGATTCAATTAATTATTCAAACAAGCATATTAATGGGGTTTTAAAATGATATCAACACTCGCCTTTAATAGGTGTAACATATCAAGTGATAATTGCTTGGTGATTCAACTATATTGCGGTGGAAAAATTATATATGCAGGAGGGTCAATTTCATATGACTCTCTATACCGAAAAAAGGTGTTGTTCCTTACAGAGAGGGTAGGTTATGATGATTTGGTAGACAGAATATACAATATTATGGATTTAGATCAAAACAGCCAGAAGATTAGTTTGATATTTCAGAGTTGCCTCCAAAATGGCATGTATGGTGCAATGCCTTTGGTGGATGACAATAGAGTTGCTGGACTGTACTACTTACAATTTGGTAGTAGACATGCAACCAAAATGTATGTGGAGGTTGAGGAGCTCTTTGGCTTGAAAGAGCATGATACTCAAACCTTGAAAATTGTAAGTGCTAATCTTGAGCGAGATAGCAGTAGTTCGGAACATGTAACTTTGTTCCAGTTAGTCGGCGCTTTTTAGAGTCAAATGACCCAATTAGATGTAGGAGATGTCCAACCACGACATAAAGGGTGAAGAAGGGATAATGATCAGCGAACGAATAATAATCCTTCAAGTACAAGTGGTCAATCGATAATACACAAGTCAACATTTCAAACTCAAGGTACGGATATTGAATCGGTATCGATGTTCAATGCACTGCTATCTACTGACGTTGAGTTTGTAGATGTTAACATGGACTCCGAACCGGAGCCGGATCTTGATGGTTCCGATAATGAGAACCACCAACATGATATCGACGCGCAGGAAGGGTATCCAGAGCTCCCAATTACGACCCATGCTCCTTGGATAAACAGTGAGGGACCACAACTGTGTTATGAAACTGGTGTTGACGCTGCATTGAACTTTGACCCCCTTGATTTTGGGCGAGTGGAGTAATTAAAGTTGTGGAACGAACACACCAAAGATTTAGAATTGGGCCAACTGTTCAAATACAAAGGAGCATGTCAAACGAGTTGTGAAGTTGTGGTCCATAAAGGGGAATAGGGAGTTCAAAGTCCGTGAGAGTACTCCAATGACTTGGTATGTCTGTTATCGGACTCGTAACTCCGTACCACCATGTAATTAGTAGTTTGGTGCAACCTTGCGCAGCTCGAACAACATATGGATGATTGTCACACTTGCCGATAAGCATACCAACATCCGTGTTTGTTATAGTAACGACCACCGTGGGTTGAGTAGTGACATAATTGCCGAGCACATTATTCCCCACATTATGAATGTTCTAGTGTACAAAATCAAGGAAATTTAGGCATCAGTGAAATAGGAGTTTCATTGCGATGTGTCATATAAAAAAGCTTGATACGCTAGACGCCGTGCTATTGATATATTATATAGGGATTGGCCGAATCCATAGCGTGGCTACCGACATATATTCAGGAGTTACAACGGTCCAATCTGAATACGATAGTTGTTTGGAACTATCATCCATTAAGTATCCCTTCCATAATAATTTTTTACTACATGTTTTGGACATTTACTCCTGTCATCCAAGCCTTCCGTCATCTAAAACCGGTCATATGCGTAGATGGTACCTTTTTGAAAGGACCTTATTGGGAAAAATTTCTTGTCGCCATAGGTTTTGATGCTAGCAACTCAATGTTTCCCTTGGCATTTTCCCTAGTTAATAAGGAGAATAATCGGGATTAGCCTTGGTTCATGAGGTTATTATGCATTTAGGTGTGTGGTGATGTGCAGAATATATGCGTTATTTCTGATCATTACCACGACATCATTAGTGCTATGCGTACGCTCAAAGAGTGGTAGGAGCCATTAGGGATGCACCGATTCTATTTCATTCACATTCTGAGCAATTTTATACAAAAATTCAAAAATGAAAGGTAAACTGTCTCTGGACCCTTACATATTTGACATGTTTTCATGTTCCTACGTCATTAACTTACAGTCGATCCTATTCTGACGACATTTTGCGATGCTTGGTAGACTTAAGAGCCTGATGTTCGCCGCTGGTGTGGCAAATTAGCCGCACAAGTATAAAGAATTCATGAATGTGATTTTCTCCCTAAATATGGAGACATATGCATGGCTAAGGGGTGGATCAGTTCGACCTGAACAATGGGTTTTGGTGCAAAGATGAGGGATATCATTGGAGGCACATATCCACAAATATGATTGAATGTTTCAATAATTTATTGAGGGACGCTCGGTTGCTGCCAATTACTGCATATATACGGTTCACATTTAACCAAATGATTGTTCTGTTTGTCAAAAATCACAAGGTTACATGGGATCAGGTATACATTTTCCCATGGAAATGTTGGGATAAATATGTCAAAAATGAAAAAAAAAAAAGAAAAAGGAAAGGCATATGCAGTTTAAGTGTTCGATCATAAGAGGGGTATTTACTGCATCGTGACTGTTTATCGAAAAAGTCATCAAGGAGGCAATGCCTAGACTGTTGACATTGAAAATCGCACATGTACATGTAAAAAATGGAGAGAATTGTGATTCTCATGTTCACATGCCATGGCTGCGTGTTTTAAGTATGGCATTAGTCCAATGATACTTGTTGCTCCTGAACATACGTTTCCCGCTTATTAGTCTATATTTAGCGGTCTTTTCCAACCATTAAGGGTCTCAAAATATTGCCCGTAGCGGAATTAAAACTAAACATCATGGGAGATTAGTTGAAACAAAAGATGCCAGGACCGTTGCAAACTACTAGGATCAGAAATCAGATGGATAGAAGATATTCTGATGCACCATGTCGGTGCAGTAACTATTTACAGCCGAGTCACACTACCCCTAATTATCCGTATGATGGTTACTTTTATAAATAGTATTTTGTATGAGTTGTGGTAGAAGTTCGAGATAGTAACTAAGACCGTATTCATGCTACTTTGATATGAACTGCTATTTTATGTTAATAAATATTGAAATTTTTATAATATCTGGTACGATGAATTATTAATTAAATCATCCTATTATTATTTATGTAACTTTTATTTGAAAATAGAATTCAAAATATAGCGATGGAACACAACCATAGCACCCCCTCATCTCGGACCTTTGGATGGGAGAGTTTTATATCTACAATTCAAACATAGGTCCGCTGCCATTTTTCAAGGCACAGGTGTGGATCTAAATATTCGGCGTTGTGATAAGAGGTTTTTTCAACCTCTGATAGATTTAGATCTACAGGTTGCTCAATATATCGATGCAGTTGGCTTTAATGGCATTCGCAGAGCCGGTTATCTCACAGTAAATCATAAGCTTATAAATGCGCTTGTGGAGCGTTGGAGGCAAGAGACACACATTTTTTACTTTACAATTATGGGAGAGGCGATAGTAACTCTGCAGGATGTGGAGGTTTTATGGGGTCTACATGTTGATGGTCTACCAGTTATATTAATACACACTAGACGTAATTCATTACAGCATAAATAGTTGGTGCATGATATTTTAGGATACTAACTAGAAGATAACATGCTCAACCACAGTTGTCTAAAGCTATCATCTATATCCTAACGGTTGAGTACACCACTTCTTGCAGATGTTCCTGATGAGATGGTTTGCCAGTATGCTCGTATGTACATCCTGATTCTATTGGGTAGACTGCTATTTACGGATTCATGCCAGAATCTCGTTAGTTTAAATTGGATCGAATATGTTCGTCACTTGGATGCCATGAGTCAGTACAGTTGGGGGTTCGCGACGTTGGCCTGTTTGTACTCACGAATGTGCTACGCATCGTGCGCTGCTGCAATCACAACTGATGGTCTGTACTTGTTACTACAACTTTGGGCATGGGAGTGGATTCCCGTGATTCGTCCTGATGTACACCCATGTATTGAAATTAGGGATTTTCCTAGAGAAGAAAGATGGGCTGCCGAATGAACCGGGGTTGACCCTTCCAGCCAATCCAACACACATTATCGTGAGCAACTAGCCTTACTACGGACTGATCAGGTCTTTCCTCTTATATCTCAACTAGTTATGTTTTATAGTAATTTCGCAATTTTGGTCCACACCTAAAAAATTGTTATGGTATCAGTTTATTTGGATACGTATAACGATGGTATACTGGCTAGCCTACTTGATTACTATAAATGAGGAGAGCGCATATGGCGAGCAAGAGTCTCTCTTATATTCTGGCATATAATAGAACTATATTGTTCCGATCATGTCATGCGTAAACTTGGGATGAGGCAGGATATTTCGGAACCAGTTAACACTAATCGAGGTGGCCTACGCCAGTTGGATCTTTCCGATTATTCGGGAAGGAATTGGGCTCATTTTCATAGGGGTTGGATAAGATATTGGAATGCACGTATAGATGCAAAGATACCTGGTGTGCCCAAAGCAACATTCAGGCCTTTGAAAAAGTATCTCGAGTGGTATCACAATCACACCATTCTGTACATTACACGTCCTATCCAACAGCATGCACAGCTGGGGCAAATGCTGAATGGAGTTTATGGCCAGTTTGAGTATTTAGTAAGTTACTACTACTTCAAATTTTAATTCATTTACTATTGGACAATGATTGGTAATAGTTTCTCTATCTTTGACAATGCCAGATAGATACTATACAACACATTGGCCGGCAATCGCATGACGCACTTAAACTTGATGACACTGAAGGTCAGTTTCATCCACATCTATTGACCATTGTTGATGGAGCATATGGATCAATGAAATACCTCCAATGCTTTGATCGCATGGTAGTTAGTGATTTTGACTCTTTCTATCATAATCCTTCCACATCGCCAAATATATCATTCCAGAATCCCGTGCGACATGTCCCTACACAACGTGGACCATCATCTAGCAAAAGTCGATGGCAAAAGCATGGCTTGTAAGACGAAGTCATCGGCAAGATGAGCATTCAAAACACCGAGACAGGCACTCAGTCTCGACACAGCCCGACTAGTAAACAATTCATCACATCTATTTCTTTGACGATGGCAGATGCACTTGCAATGCCACATATGCAGAATATATCGGCCTTTGGCCCTTAGGTCACGTCATTCCCACACTCACTGCATATTGGTTTAGATGCCACCCCTTCGCCACAGTTTTTGCCTTTTGGTACACATCCCACGCCCTCCCCATATTTTCCTGTATTTGGTGGACAATTTCCATCCTCATCACATGTGCCTCCATTTGGATCTGTTCCCACTACATTGGCCTCATCTTCTGCTTCTGAACTGCATCCAATATTCACTTTTCTTAGTGGAACGGGTGGTACGTCTCCTATTTTAGACCTTCCCGATTATTACAGTTTTGGACAACCTATGGCCGTACCTACGTCGATTCAACTCATATCTACTACTGGATGCGGTCAGTCAGGAGATTTTATCACGTATCATTTTCAAAACGACTATGATAGCAGTACGACTGCAGAGTCGGTCGAGAAGGAGGACATAGGACTTTATGTTGCTTCCATAGATCTCTTGTGCCTCCAATCGATGCACCGCAGGAGCCTATAGTTCTTCATGAACATTGCAGATGACAGCCCAAAAAATTTTGCTGTCTGCCCAAAACACCAGGTGATAAAGGCAAGGGCAAAAAGCACACCGAGTGTTGATATTATTATTTCTTGTACATGTTTTTAAATTTTGAATATTTCAATATGGGGATTTAGCATTATTTTAACCTTTTATTATTTGAATGCTTGTCGTTTTTTTAAAATTTCACCATTTCACGTTATCAGATTTTTCTTCTTTTCTATTTTTTGCTATTTTTGTTTTTATATTACACAATAAATTTATATTTATAAAATTATAGTGTACATTAAAATTTTTTTTTTGTTTAACTACCTACTATCATATTTACTTCTAACTCTATTCTTATACTCAGTTAGTATCATTTAATAATTTATTGGTATATTTTATTTGTATAAATATCAATTTTCTAGACATTCTATAAAAAATTAAAAACAAATCTTATACATAATAATTTTAACGATTGTTTTTCAAAGATTTGAGAAATGCATCTTATTGTAAATTGAATGAGATTTTTTGTTTAAGAAAGGCTTTTTTAGGGTTTAACATAAGATAAGAATAATTGATTTAACAAATCTGTCTTCATCTTTTTCTCACGTTTCAACTTTAGAAAATTTTTTAACTAAAAAGGTTGTCGGGCTTAGTTAGTCAGGCAGCATGAGTTTTTAATTAAAAATTTTACCTCTAAAAAAATTAAAAAAAAGGGATAATATCATAAACCTCTCTCAACTGTCTTTTAATATCACTTACTACTCCAAAAATTTTAAACATATCGTTTACCTTCCAAGACAAAATCTTGAAAAAACCTTAAGCTACACTTTTACACTTTTTGTTAATGAAAAATACGCTTAAATGACTTTTATATGCTCCATTAAAATTGCTCATATATATAGGCGAGGATGCCATTTTGGTAAAAGTCTAGCTAGCTCCAAAGCTTAAGCTCTAAAAGACGTAGCACAAGTAATTTGTGAGTAAAAGAAGTAAGCAATATATATTGCAAGAAAGTAAACAAAGGGATGGAATGGCAAACCAAGTTTCAAACTTGACTAAGTTTGAATATCACTTTATATACCAAGTTTCTTCAAGTTGATCAACTTTCAACCAATCTCTTGTGTACAAAGGAAGGATCACTTCCTCCTTGCCTCAAGTCTCACTCGATCAAGCAAGGAAGTTTTACAATCACTCGGATAACCCTCACAAAGCTACACTATTGAAGAAATTGAATCACACTTGAAAAGCTAAATGAAGATTACACAACTAAGAGTACAAATCTTCTTTTTGGAGTATTCTTACACTAGAATCACTCAAGATCTGATGTAGACTTAATGTGTCAAAGTTGTTTTGAAGAGTTGACTAATCTCAATTTATAGGAGACCAAAAAATTCTTCAATAAATGCTGTCAACGGATAGAAGGCAGTTGGAGAGTCAACTAGTTGTTGGTAGTGTCGGACGTCCGGTACTCTGATTTTCTGCGTCCGAACGAAGACAGTGAGTTCAAGACAATTTCTTGAGATTCTTAGGACATTCGGTCCTTCCACAGTATACGTCCGAAGTATCTCAACGTTTGTCGGACGTCCGGTACTGAGATATTGTGTGTCTGATCGAGGTCAGTGATCATAGAAGATTTGGCTTATTATTTTTGGACGTCTGAGTGTGAATTCTTCATGCGTCCGAAGTTACTCAATGGTTGTCGGCCGTCCGATATGGTCCTTCCATGCGTTCGACAACTATTTCAGTAATTTGCCAAACTTGATCTTGTTTTGGCTTCAAGTCTTTGACCTTGTTTTTGTTCCAAATCCTGAAACAATTTCTTCAAAGAATATTAGTGACATCCAATTATTTTGTAATCATCAAAAGTTATGAACTGAGATATACACATCATAAGAGGCAGTGGCTGACTTTTTGCAGAGACCTTGGTTTGGTTTCTCTTTAATGCTCATCTCTCTCAATTTTCAGAGGTTTTTGTTTTTGATCGTCTAAAGGTCTCTGTTATAATCCCTATAATTAGATAGTCAAACTTGTAATTCCAATTATATTCTTGGCCCGCCATGCCAAATACATAAAATGTGGTGGCGCCGTCCCATAAGTCCTACATTGAATCCGATAAAATTGTTCAATGACTAAATTGGTGAAAAAAAATCGTAAAGGATGAAATTGGTTTTAGTGAAAAAATTTAGGAATTAAATTGGCGATTTTCCCAAAAGGAAAACCAAGATAAATAAAGGAATATTCCCCTATTGATGTGATTGAAGTGCGCAAATATGAAGTTTCACAATCTATTATGAAGTGTATGATCCATTTGCAACATTTTCTATAAAATAGAAATTTCATAAGTTCCATTTGTAACTATTAGTAATAGAAACCTAGGAAGAGAAAATGAGAAATAAACAACTATGGTTCAAAACAAGCAAAGGCAACAACAAAGGCATTAATAAATGTAAATGGTGATTCGTAACTCTACGCCTTTGTCTTGATGATGTACCCATATAAAATTGACAAGAAACCCCTCAAAGTATAATGAAACACTTCACTTCACACATTTTGCCCTTCACATATTCAAAATTCTTCATCCAATCATGCTTTATATGAAGATTAAGTACTAAATTTCCATTTAAATGCATCATTTTGTTAAACTAGATAAACTTACCATACTCTAAAGTTTATAAATTCAAATTTGCTAAACTGTCACCATATAATGAATGTAAACATACAAGCACCATGAACAAGTCACATTTTAACAATTTGAACCATCCAATTATGCTTAACAACATTCCAAAACCAATTATTACATTGATTATATAATAAGAATATGCATAAATTGAAACATTGCATAGATCATCACATTCTCACATTTGATCATCTAAACATGCTTAAAAATGTTAAATAAGTATAATGAGCTTATATACATGACGGCTTTAGATATAAGTACAAGTTTAATTTCAAAATATACTCGTTTTACTGCAAGTATACAGGTTAAATAGTAGTTTAGGGCATATATCGGGTCAATCCCACAAGGAGTAACTTTTACAAGTACTAAGACCTTACTTACTTTATTATTTAGACCAACTATCAATAAAAGTAAGGGAAATTGCAATCACTTACAACTTAAGTTACCTAACTAATTAGTTTGCAAGACACAATGGAGAAATTTCACTATATACTTGACTTTAAGTGTAGAGTCCACTTATGGCACAAAAGATACAAGTGAATAGATTTACCTCTTGTCACTACTCTTGGTCAACTAGAGATTCATTTCCAATGTCACCAAAACTCACTCTCATGACGAAATGGCGTAGACTAGACTAGCTTTCCCTATTCTCATGATGAACTAGATCTACTTTTGTGTTCTCTATGAAATGCAAAGTTAATCCATTTAAGTGTACCTCTATTCACATGAGTCTACTATTTAAGCTCCATTTATATTGTTCCATCATTATTATCAACTTTCATTGACTAATAACAACTAATGACTTGCTATTGGTGATCAAGCAACAACAAGTGATAAGCATACATAAATGAACAAATTAATATCAGAGGTAGCAAGTGTAAATCATATTCAACTCATATCAACTAGCCATAAGTTTCATCTACTCCCTAGATCTAGAAATTTAGTTACTCATATGATATATAACAAGAAAGAACATAGTTTCATTACATACACACATATTGAATCACAATTTTTCCAATGATAAATAAAGAAAGTTTAGCCAAGATAATGAACAAGCTCCCAATGATCTTCTATTTCTTCAACAAAATGAGTTGTTCAATGAAGTTTCCGATTGTTCTCACAATTTTTTTTATTTGGAAGAACAAGAAAAGACTAAAACTAGCTCTAAAGTGAAAATATGATAAGAACTCTTCCTAATGAATAACTTCTCTCTTGGTTAATGATTCTTACATAGATAATGTTAAGAGAGTAAGTAAGTGTCCAATGACAAGACATAAAGCTTGCATCCCACTCCCCTAGGGTTTCTTGAACATGTGCAGCTGAAATTCTAGACAGTTGAAAAGTAATGTGAAAACGAAACAAGTTGCAGAAAATCTAGGCACAATACGCGACCTTAAAATACATGACTTCAGCTTGCATATTCCAAATCGCATTTTCTCCTCTGCTACGTTTTCTTGCTTCTTTTCTACTCCAATTCGATTCTGAGGTTTAAAACAAGATGTCCTCAGTTGAATTCATGCATTGCTTCAAGAATAATTGCTTTGAATAATCAATTTCCTTTCCAAAGTATCGTTGAATCAAACTCTAATGAAGTTGAAGTGTATTCGGCTTGATTCCACATTTGATAACTCTTCTCAATTTCTGCAAATATAATCACTTTTTGCACATTAGGTTGCTCAAATGAAATTCAGAAGATTAGAAACTTAAGGAGCAAGTTATATCTTAAATCATCCTAATTTGTATAAAAAATAAGTACAAAATACTACTTAATAATACTAATAATAAACACTTATCGAATTCCCCACATTTAAATCATTGCTTGTCCTCAAACAATAAGAAAAATAACTCAATAATGATTTAAGAGATGAGACGACTCAAATGGATTTGAAATTCAATCTTTCTCTCAATTCGGCAAGTTTTCATTATGCAACCATTCATATTAGCCTCAATACTCATCATATCATGCAAAAGAGAGATAATTATATCCAAAATTTATTCTAACAAAGTCAATCTTTCTCTCTCTCTCATCTACTCTCACAAATAACTAATCTATTTAGTCACCTTAGAGTTTCTTCCTTCGAAATGACATGTTAACTTACAAAATTTAAGAAGGAACTATTCACATTATTTTTCTTTTATTCATTCTTAAAACAGCGAAAGTGTCATTTGACACGAAAATTGACATTTTTAAATGAAAATCACTGGTTACTCGACACGTCACCTATTTTTACATAATTTAAATACCTTTTTACGCGAAAGTTGACATTTTTAGATGAAAACTCCCAGTTACTCAGTACTGGAATGTTATTGGAGCTCTTTTTTTTCTGAACAATCCCCTCAAGAATGTAAATATAAGGAAGAAAATACCTTAATAACTATATAAGTCAATTACATGTAAAAATAGGTAGGATGAGAGATTTCATTTATCATGCAAAATTGTAGACATAATTTTTCCTATTTTATAAGATATACTTTCTCATAGGGGTGTGCAAACTCGAAAAATTTTGATTTTGAAACCGATTTCGAATTGAATTCGGAATTTCGAATTCGGAAATTCGATAATTCGGAACTGAAATCGGTAATTCCGTTTTCGAATTGGTCGAATTCGGGTCGAATTCGAAAATAAAATTTTTGAAATCGGAATTACCGATTTCGAATTGGAGAATTCGAAATAGGAAATTCGAATTCAATTTCTAATAATAATATTTAAATATAATTATAATATTATAGTTTTTATTTTTTAACATAATAAGTTTACTAATTGAAATTGAGCTTCCAAGTTCCGACAAATTGAGCTTCCCTATCCGCCATCGCAAAAACCTAATTTCTCTTAACTCACCTTGAGCTTCTGCTGCACCGCCTCTTCCTTCATGGCAACCGCCACCGCCACCACCACCACCACCTCCAACCTCGCCTATAGCTCTCTCCTTTCCCTCTCCTTATTCCACCTCCACCACAACCATCTAAACACTCACCTCACTTTCACCTCACTAACTCATAAAACCACCACAACCTCCTCCGCACCATTTTCCTCAATTAAACTAACTACCTTCCACACCCCACTAAAATCCCATCCTTCTCTCTTCTTCTACACCCTTAAAGATTACCACTTACCAGAGCACAGACACCGGCAACAGCAGTGGTGACACCGGTGACATTGGTGGCACAGGTGCAGGTGGAGGTGGTGGTGGTGGTGGAAGTAGTGGAGGAGGCGGAGGGGAAGACAGTGGAGATGCAGGAGCAAAGAACAAGGTCGAAGCCTTGATGGCGTTGGCTGAGGGGGGGAGATCATTGGATAGCATTCCTAGGGACTTGGCTGCTGCTATAGAAACTGGGAGGATTCCGGGCTCTATTGTTTCGACTTTTTTTGAGTTGGAGGAGTCGGCGGTGCTCCGGTGGTTGCTTAACTTTGGAGGGTTCAAGGAAAGGTTGCTAGCTGATGATCTTTTCTTGACAAAAGTTGGCATTGAATGTGGTGTTGGGATATTCACCAAGGTTTGGCTTATTTCTGATTCAATCTTGTGTTTTGCTTCTTTTTCTTGCTATCTTTACAATTGTTGTCAACAAAATTTGAGTATTTGTGAAAAGGGCTTGATTGGATATTTAGTTCATAAGGAACAAATTTAGTAGCATCCTTATCAACAAAAATCAGTACAATGCCCTCTCTGATCGATAGTCTAGTAATTGTTCCCTCTTTGTGAATCACCTATTCAAGCGCGCTTTTCATTAATTTTTCATTTCCTCAATGCCATCTCAAATTTTCGAATTTGGAATTCGAAATCGGAATTAGCCATTTCGAAATCGAATTCGGTCGGGAAATTTGAAGCCAAAATTTCGAAAATTTCCGATTTCAAACTTCCGAATTACTGCTTTCGATTTCGATGCACACCCCTACTTTCTCATATGTAATAATAATGATCATGTAATAATTACTTCCAAGTCGAAGGAGCATTGAATTATCAGGTTACTTAAATCATCTCACTTAAATAGGAGAAAATTAAGTAAAAAGGGACTTAATTGTCATGTATTGGTGAACCTAATTAAAGTAGATTGCAAAAATTTTGGATCTAAAAGTTGAAATTTTGGACAAAATTTTGAAAAAATTTTAACAGAGTTTCCCCTCAAAACTAGACGAAACTCTCTGCCAGCAATACCCAAGAAGCAACATTTTAAGTACAAGACAAGTTCCCAATAACATGTCCAAATATTCCAAGCAATCACAACACAAAAGTAACTACTTAACACATTTCCTCCCCCATACTTAACATACACATTATCCTCAATGTGTAAAGAAAGAAAGTAAAGAAAAGATAAACAAGTTACTCCCCTGTTAAATGGTTGAAATCCAATAAACCATGAATCACTAGTCATCTACAATTGACAACCAAGTATCTACTAAAGTTGCCATAAGTTCCCAAGTGCAAAACGATGAGTATAAGTTAAACATTCTACAAAGGAAAGATAAAAAAAGAAAACTACGAAAAATAAGCAAATGGAAACAAAAACAAAGATCATGAGAAGTTTGGCTTGGCTTGAATCATCTTTATCTTCGTCATCATTTGGAGGTGGAGGTATGCCCAATTGATATTCAATCCGCTCCAAGCGAGTGTCCATTCTTCTCAACCGATAGTGTGCGGACCCGAAAATTATTTTATATTTTATCTTATTTCTCTGACTACATTTTCTTTACTTTACCTTATTGCTTTAATTTCCTAGATATTTTTATAAATGAGTCAAGATTTTTAAATATTTTCTCCTATAAGTTATTATATGTTAAGTTCGTAATGCATTATAGAAGTGGGACCCATAAGTGAGTTGCATAATAAATTTAGTGGACAAAAAGAGATATTTTTCTAAGAGGGTTTATGTGATCAGAAATGTTAAGAGTGGATTAGAGGAAAACAATATAGACTAGCCATTTGAGACAAAGGAAAGACAAGAAAATAAACTTTGCGCCTAAGTGTGACATTTGTCGGTCACCTAAGCAAACTTTGACCAAGATTGGTCTTGGTTTTTATCTTGAAAAATTGACTAACTTTCCCCTCACTTTCTTCTTCCCTTGGCCGAATTTCTTGAGAGAAAAGAGAGGGAGAAAACACCATTTTTGTACCTTTTTCCTTGCCTTTTGGTGAACCAACAAGATAGAAACCAAAATCACTCCATAAAATCTTGAATCCAACTTGGAGGGAAGCTCTTGCTGAAGTCTTGGGAGAAAGAAAGCTTTGCAACCCTCTTGATTGGCTTGTTATCCTAGGGGTTGAAGGTATCAAGCTAAGCAACCTTCTTTTCACTCTTATTTTGCTTTTTGTTGGATTTAAGACTTGATTATGGTAGAATCTATGAAAAATTTCATGGTTTATGTAGTAAATCGAAATTTTCAGCTTTGGTTGTGAAATTCCAGCTTTGATATGTTGATTTCAGCTTTGCTATGACTTATTAGCCTTGCCATGTGATTTTTCCAGCTTTTATATGCTTCTTTGGCTTTATAATAGAAATTTCTAGCTTGTAATTATGAATTTCAGCCTAGGGTTTAATTTTTCTAGCTTAAATAGGTGATGGTTATATGCTATGTATATGCTTGATTTAGTGAGTTGTTGGCCTGGTATGTATATGCTTGATTTGAAACTGTTTTGTGGTGAGAATGAAGCCTTGAAAATGGCTGGACATTAGCGAAAATAAGGGGAAGTTCTGCTGCAAATTTTTCCCGCAGGAGACTTTGAGCAGTCCTGAGAAATCTGTTATATTTTGGTGTAGAAAAATTCGAATTGAGTTCCGTTTATTGCATTTGAAACTAGATTCAGAGTACTTTCTACCGTAAAAATTTTAGAATTTTCTCAATTCCTATGCATATCTGTGGTTTTCCAAAGTTGACTGAATTCCCACATCTGTTTCGTTTTTCTACCAGATGAAGCAGCAACTTGAGACCAGAATTTGACAGAATTGTGGACAGAATCTTACAAATATGACTTCTGAGAAATTGTAACCCTTTGAGTTTATTTTCCAACGGTATAAAGTTTATAAATTTTGGATTTAAGAAACTTGAGATATGATTTTTCAAATAGCATCGCTCAAAACTGGGGAAAATTCTGTTCTTCAAAAGCTATTCTTGCTTTTATTTCCAACTTCAAGTTGGAGTTGTAGAACCATTTTGAGCTTGATTTTATGATTAGAGTGGAGATAACTTGGTTGGTTTGGAAGTATTTTCCTTTGAATATGATACTTTGGAGTAGTGGATCTCATGACGCTTTACATACTTGATTTTAGGACTTAAAAGTGAGGCCGGAAGTGTTTCTGAGGCAAACACTTAAACTTGTTGCCGTGGTGAATGTTCTAACTACATGTTTCCTGCTCATTGTTGCTAGAACTTGCTAGGCACATGATTTGTCATTTCATCGGCAAGTGTGTACTTTATCGCACTTGACCTAACTCGACTAAACTTTTAATATCTTGTTCATGCATGTACCAGCAATTTGATTTACAAGTAGCCTATATCTGGACTTGAAATACATGAAATGCTTGAAAACATGATATGCTGAGCTTACTTGTGACTTGATCTTGTCTAGACGAGTGTGCTTTTATGTGCACTCGACCTTCGTGAACTTAAATAATTAATCCTGCATGCGGACTTGCATGTTTATGTGCATGGTTGTAGACCGGCTGCATTTCTCTTACTGCGGTTGAATAGTAGACTGGCTGCATTCCTCTTGTAGCGGTTGAACTAGGCCCTTGGACCCTTATCTGAGACGTCGCGTAAGTGAAAACTTGGGTTACTCATGCGTATGCTTGAATGTAGGTCGGTAAAGGCTGAACTAAGCCATCGTTGGATCTCTTACTTTAGACTAGCCTCAGAGTGGTCGGGTAAGCTAGGCAATTTTGGGCAAAGGACAAGATCCTAATCTGTTTACTCCTGACTGGAATTCATGACTTGAACTCTGATATTTCTGAATACGGAGCGTTAAGTGACAACTAACGTCTCCAATAATTGACTGTGTGAGCGTTGGATAACAGCCAACGACTCCACTCTTAAATACCTGAATACTTGAGACTATAAGCCAAATCTTGAATACCTGAATATCTATGGTTATAAGTTCAACCCAGGGCTAGTTAGTCGAATTGAGCCGGCGAGGGCTTGGTCGAGAAGATCGACAAACCTAGGGTACTTCTTTGACGTTTGGGCCCGGTAGGGGGATAATCGGTGGACGGAGATTGACGTTTAGTGGTTACCTATGGACATTATAATTTTCTGGTTGATGGAGAGTTAACAGACCTCGGACAAGCTACTATGGAATCTGCTCCTGAGAGCGGACTATATCCTTTGACATGAACGTGTTCTTTATCATATACTTTTGCATGATCTATATGATTACCTGCTTTACTATACACTATGCTATGATCAATGCAAGCATGACTAGTTTCCTGATATCTTGTGAATGATATCATGCCTACTAGTTTACTTGCCTATTTTCGTGGAACCTCACTGGGTTTTAACTCATTCCATGAATTTGTTTTCCTTACAGGGATGACAACGTGAGAGTGGAAATTGAAAAATGCCTAGATTTCATCTGAATTTGTTAGTTGATCACATGAGCACTCCATAGATGTCTAGCTAGCTTGATTGGTTTGATTTTTGCAAGTTTGACTCCTTGGCTGTATTTATAGATTGTGTGGGCATTGGAGGTCCATAAGTGTATACATTGAAGGTTGTAATTGATATCACTTTTATTATTTATAAATTTCATGAGGCGTGACTGAGTCCTGGCGAGAGTTAGACAGGCGGTCCGCCAAATTCTTGGGTACGCCCAAAGGGAAGGTGGGGTTGTCACGGGTAGTATCAAAGTTGTTTTGCTTGGTCTCGGCGCGAGGTGAGTTTGGGCCAAGTGGTGTTATGGTCCCAATTATGTGAATAAATATAAAGAACTAAGTGCTCTTCTTGGGCGTAAGTAGTGAATCATGAAAGTTGTAGGCGTAAAACCTTTATCTTAATACTTGAGGAAGATAGATATGTACGTCAGGTAGGAATCTTAAATTTGGTTAATTTGTCCTTGGGAGCGTACGGCCTGAAACATGAATTCTCCTAGTTTCGGATTCTTGTACTCAAGTACCAAAAGTGGTGTGCACTAGAATAAGGGTCGATAGCTTGACTGCACTTGAGATAAATTTGGATGGCAAAATCCAAAGCGTGAAAGATTCTAGTATTGGACTTGAGATTGAATTGAGCAAGGATGGTGGATTGATAAGTGTCATCTTGGACTAGTCTCGTGCATGTCTGGTTAGAATTTCTGTAGATGATGGCTAGCTTTGCAGTTAGCGTGAATGTTTAAGGTGCTTGTATTGCAACTTGTTTTCCTTTCTCCCGTGCCTATGTATTCTTGTTCCGTGTTTCCTTGATTTTATTGTGATTTGATTACGGTTACATATGTATTTCTTTTAATTTCTTACTTGACTATCATTTTCTATTTCCTACCCTTCTATGATACCCTATAGGAACTTGGATTTGATTCATATTTCTCTATAAGTTTTGGATTATGTATGGGATTTTGGGGACAAAGACTTGAGTTCTATACTTATATACGAATTTTGGCAGAATTAGGATGAACGTCTTGATGGAGGATGGTACAAGGCACTACTGAGTGTAAGAGGTTATGGATTCTTCTTGAGCAACCTTGTAAGTGAGTAATGGAGAGTGAGTTAGGGTGTGAAACTTTTATTTTAAGGAATATGATTTCGTATTTTGTTAGGTGCATAAGTGATGATAGTAATCTTTGTAGAAAGACACAAGAACTCTTCTATCTCAAGTAGAGAATAGTTAAAATTTATATTTTTTGGGTAACCTGTAAGCAAAAGAACGGAAAAGTAATACAGCCAGAATTTTCAATTTTAATTAGTTACTTATTTTGATTCCTTGATTTACCGGCAGGCTATCATTTGATTTAAGTAAATCGGTGAGATCACAAATTCGGGACAAATGCATAAGGAAATAGACATTCTGCGAAAGGAGGTAGAATTTCAAAAAAAATTGGTTGACTACTGGGAAGGACGATGGAAACAAAAATATGCAGAGAAAATTGAACTGCCACACAAGAACATGGAATTGAAAAAAAAATACAAAGGGATCCCAGAAGAGGTACGGAATAAGTTTGAATTGGTGCATTCGCCTAGTCAAGTAGCATCTCAAGACCTTCCTAGTAATCAAATTAAAAGGGGTAAAGGAAGTTCTTACGATACTAAAGGGAAACGTAAAGCAATTAGTGAAGATGAACTCGCTATGAAGGATAAAGGGATGGAAAAAAAAAGAATGGACACTTCAAGAAGAGATACGTAGCTTCTAAGTGTGAAACCTGTAATAAAGTTCATACGAATTTATGTTATTTAAAACCTGGGGCATGTTTCAAATGCGACCAACTTGGACATCAAATGAGGGAATACCCAAGACAA
The DNA here is from genome assembly GCF_003713205.1 of Coffea eugenioides. NCBI lineage: Eukaryota > Viridiplantae > Streptophyta > Magnoliopsida > Gentianales > Rubiaceae > Coffea > Coffea eugenioides. The sequence continues at coordinate 40,249,234 of NC_040037.1, forward strand.
ATGAGTTTCACGAGGGTGAAGCTGATGTAATAGTTAAAGTTAGCAATTAGTGATGTTTTACTTGAAACAGTTGTATTTATGATAGCATCACAGGGCACTCTCACGAAGGTACTCTCTAATCACTTCCTTAGATGCTAAGTTGCTAGGGTTTGAGCTGATTAAAGAGCTCTATGCACAAGATAGTGACTTTGGTGAGCTTTACACTTCTTGCAAATACACTGGGCACGGTAAGTTCTTTATTTTTGATGGTTACTTGTTTTGTGCCAGTCGGCTTTGCATTCCACATGGATCACTCCGCGAACTCTTGGTAAGGGAATCCCACTCGGGTGGACTTATGGGACACTTTGGGGTTGATAAGACTCTTGCTATGCTGCAGGAACACTTCTATTGGCCACACATGAGGAGAGATATTGCACGAGTGGTGGAGCGATGCTTAGCTTGCAAGAAAGCTAAATTCAAGGTACACCCGTATGGCCTTTACACCCCGTTACCTATTTCTAGTGCACCATGGGTCGATATTCCTATGGATTTTATACTTGATTTGCCTAGATCCAGGTATGCCCTTGACTCCATTTATGTGGTAGTTGATAGATTCTCCAAAATGGCACACTTCATTGCTTGTCATAAAACGGATGATGCATCTCATATTGCTAACTTGTTCTTTAAGGAGATTGTGAGGTTGCATGGCATCCCTAGGACCATTGTATCTGATAGAGATGTCAAATTTTTGAGCTACTTTTGGAAGACACTCTGGTCTAGGTTATGCACCAAATTGCTATTCTCTACTGCTAGTCACCCCCAAACTGATGGTCAAACTGAGGTGGTAAATCGTACATTAGGTACCTTGTTGCGTGCCAACATCAAAAAGAACTTGAAATCATGGGAAGAGTGTTTATCTCATGCTGAGTTTGCTTATAATAAGGCTGTGCACTCTACTACTGGTTTCTCTCCATTTGAATGTGTTTATGGTTTTAATTCGCTAACACTCCTTGATCTAGTACCATTACCTACTAATGAGCGTGCACACTTGGATGGTAAGAAACGTGCAGAGTTTGTTAAGCAACTGCATGAGAAAGTCAGGGCCAACATTGAGAGGAGAACTGCTCAATATGTGAAGCAAACTAACAAAGGTCGCCAAAAGTTGATTTTTGAACCTGGCGATTGGGTGTGGTTGCACATTCGCAAGGAACGTTTTCCTGTCCAAAGGAGAAACAAATTACACCCACGTGGTGATGGACCGTTTCAAGTGCTGGAGCGCATCAATGACAATACTTACAAACTTGACCTTCCAGGTGAGTATGGGGTGAGTGCTACATTTAATGTTTCTGACTTAGCTCCTTTTGATGCAGATGATGCTTTTGATTTGAGGGCAAATCATTCTCAAGAGGAGGGGAATGATAGCATCACAGGGCACGCCAACGGTGGCACGGGTGATCAAGGAGCTGAGGATCGCGTGCAAGCTCCAAGCGGATCCATTACTAGGGTTCGCGCAAAAAGACTTCGTGAACAACTCAATGTACTTGTTCAGGCCATACACAAGTCCTTTGAGGGATTCATACACCCTAGTGAAGGTGATCGAGGTCCGGTATTGAGCATTGAAACTATACGTGAGTTTTAGGGTTTTGCCAAACCCTAGTTTCCATTTTAGTAGTTCATTTGTTTCCACAATAGTGTGATTAGCTTGAATAATTGGCTGAATGCATGTTGCACATAAAATCGCCAAGGGTAGGATTGCTATTTTATTCATCATTGTTTGTTAAGGCGGGCTGCCTAGGAAGGAAAGCCCGCATCAGGCCCCATCCGTCGAAGGTTGAGCCCGTACCATCCCTTTCCGTTTCCGTCACTTATTAGGGCCCATATCAGCCGCACCTTTAATTCGTTTCCTTACTAGATTAGGTTTTCACTTATAACCTATATGAGGCACCATATTACATCAATGAAGGGGTAGACACTTTTATCATAAAATACTTGAGAGAATTTTCTCCATAACTTTCGAGCAACCCTTGAACAACTTAGAGTTATACTCTAGTGTTCTTGTTCGACTTATTAATTCAAGAATCGCACTTGAATTGTGGCGCCATCTACACTTGCCTGAGGTTCGCTAATTCGTTTGATTACGGGGTTAGATAGTATCAACAGGTTCGTAATCACGGGGATTAGAGGGGTCGCAGAGTTCCCGCTGCTACCGTTTCTTACATCCTACGTCAAATCCAATAAGTGATCTTGGGTCACGAATCTCTCACCAACGAGATTCGTATCAGCTGGCATCAGAGCTAGCTTGTTGGTAACATCGTTTCTTCCTCGTTTTGTGTCTTAATTCGTGTCTGTTTCGTTAGTTCAAAAATTCTCTTTGCACATTGCATTTTGTCCGCGAGTTCCTGTCCGCAAGTTTCCATTGTTTTTCAATTCTGGTCATCGTGTTTTGGAGTCTGTCCTTGGTGTCGTCTGACTTCTGGAATTTCTGAAAGTCAATTGTGTTGTATTTGGCTTAGTTGTGTGATTATCTCATCGCTTGTTACACAAAAAAAATAAAATACAAAGGCTTTCTGGTCGGTGACTTCGTCCAAGTCGCGAAACCGCAACTTTGGGAGTTGCCACGTTCTGTCCGTGTCTCCTTGTTGAGTTGTGGTTGTTCCTAAGCCCCAACTTGTTCCGTTCTGATTTGTTTCTCTTTATCTAGGAGAACATTGGTACCTTGTTCTTGAATTTCATAAGCAAAACTTCATGGTTTCTTGGAGCTCTTGAAGAGGTTCTTGATCCTTTGAAATCTGGAAATTTGCAGCGATATTCTTGAAGTTATTTGCTGAAAATTTTTGTGTTTGGTTTACAACTCTTGATTGTTAAAGGTTGGTCTACACCTGGAGCTGAACCTTGACCTGATTGGGAACCAAAACTTAGCCTACCTGATTGTCAAAAAAACCATCAAACAGACCGCACCTAGACTTGGACAGACCTGGGAAATTCTGGGTAACCTAAGCCCGTGTTCATCTGAAGTTGCTACTGTACAAACAAAAAAACAAAACGAACACAGCAAGCCAATTTGAAACAACAGTGTCTTGAATACTTTTATTGAATTAGGGAACTCAAACAAAAAAACTAGAGCCTTGTTGGGAATCAATTTCAGGTTACATTGAGCCTATTCTACATTCAGAAATTCTGATCAACAACTTCTTGAGCTTCTTGCGTCTCTTGAACCTTGACAACTTGCGTCTTGCGTTTCTTGAACAACTTGAAGTACACTCGAACATCTGTAAAAGGTTTTCGAGGAGTTCTTGAACTTGTCTTGGGAGGTTCTTGGGTCACCCGAAGAAGGGGAGCCCGTAGGGAAACCTGCGTATCACCGTGGGTTTGCGTCGACATCTGGGTTGCTGTCTGTGCTTCTTGTGAGTCAGCAGTTAGAGGGAAGTTTTATCTTAGTTTTTGTGCAATCCTAGAGCACTTGGAAAGAGGAACCTAGTCGGCTGAACATCTAGAAAAAGAAAAGAAAAAAAAAGAGGGAACGGCCGCTACAGACTTCCAAACCTGATTGGCTCCTAAAACCGAAGGGGCTTCCAACTTCATCTTGTCTCCTAATTCATAGCCGCCGCTTGCCCATACTTATCCCCAGTCTTGGTACCCTTCTCAAGCACTTAGGAAAGGATCCAGTCGACTGAACATCAAAAACAAAACAAAAAAAAAAGAAGGGAAACAGCAGCAAAGATTCCTACACCCAACTGGTTTCAAAAACTAAAGCAGTCCGACAAGACCAAGTGGCTCCCAACATTCACTTGTCTCCAATTTTTGTAGCCGTGCATTTCCCTAGAGTTATCCTAGGTAATAGCAGCATCTCTGCAAAATCTGGCCAGCACTTTGAGTCGATTAGGACAGGGGTAAACATTCGGAGAAAATCCAGCAAAGCAAAAGGACCATTTTCCTTGTCGGATAGAGTCTTCGAGTGTCATTCTTAATTTTTTGTAGCTTTTGTGTCAAATTTTTTTCCAATTTTTATTCTTGAATATATTCTACCACTCCATTTTTAGTGTCCTAATTTTATTTTTCAAGAAAATCTCCACTCTTACGGACCTCAAATTCTTGCGTGAACTTGATTTTTAAGCCTACTTTGAGCACTTGAGGTATTCTAATTTCTTCAAGGTTTTGCAAGGGGTTGTGAGAAAATTTTGGTGAGCTCATTAGAGTAATCTGAGTGACCATACACGAGTGTGAGATTATACACTTAGGGAGTGAAGTGAAGAAAAAAAAAATAGACAAACGTTTCTTTTCCCCTTTCTTTGCTGCTAATCCTTGCAGGTACACCAGAGACTCCATGTCTAGTGGAAACGAAGGAGTATCCCACCCCATGGAATTTGAACAGATGATGGAGCAAATGGAAAGGCGTTTCCAACGCATGCTCGAACCCATTCAAGATGAGTTGCTATAACTCCGGGCCTCTGGAACACCAAAAACTTCTAAGTCCACGCGAAGGCGAAGGGACGTGGAGGAGTCCGATGGTTCCAACAATGATGATGACGATGAGGAACCTTGCATTCGACCACGGCAAAGGAACCAGGCT